>NC_135506.1:35748998-36018998 GCF_052857255.1 Amblyomma americanum | reverse complement strand
TCCCGCGCCAAAACAAGTGAACTGGTTTCTCTCCGGACGCCCTCCGCTATGCGAACGACCTCGAGTTGACTCCGCGGTGCCACATTTTCTCCTTCACTGTACTCTTCATAGTTTTCTCCGCCACACGCCGCGGCGACGGCGGCAGCCACCGAGCGGGTTGCCGCTTCTCGTAATTTGTAGTCGCAAAGGTGTCGCTCTATGAAATACGATATGTCGCGGTGAACGAGAAATAAAAAGTAAGAAAAAGAAGCGCCTGAGCCAGCGTCACTCGCTTAAAACGGGATTAAGCCACTTGATCAAAATGAAAAGACTCAAGAGAAAGCAAAGGCAAGAATTTGTGGTCAATTAATAATGCTGCTCCTGTTTAGAACACCCACCGTTTCGGGGATGTACGCGCAATTCAAGTTTCTTTTTATGCATTTGGCATATCTTCTTCAGGCGTGAGCAAAAGTTCAATTTGCTGGTTTTAATCGAAACATGACTCTCAAGTCTGACTGTCACCATTAACACTGAAAAAAAAAAATGATGCCCTAGGACCCTAGAAGTTATCTCTATATGACACCTATCCCCTTACTCCGTGCCACTGGTTCTCTGGGCCTTCAGAAACACTTAACAGCGTCTTAAGATGCATATTTACTTAGGTACATACCTGTCGGAATACACATTTCAATCAAAGTTACATATACCCTCATGAGAAACCGCAAAAAAAAAACTTTTTTTTTTGCTTCGGCGCAGGAAGTGAGCTTGGATAAAGCAACAGCTTGGAAACCTGCTCAGGCGCCTCTATAGCTAAGCAATTCTTAAAAAGCCGACTAGATGGAAGCACAGTGAGTGCTTTATGACTTCCAATGGCACTTAAGCTGCCGACCGAATGCTTTTCCTTTTTTTTTAACCCGTCTGAAACGTTTCTAGTGAGCGGCTCATATAAATGATGCGAATACGGAGCCCATATGATACAGAAAAATATACGAAATGCATGCGCTTTCCATATTTTCCTCATCGTTTCCAGGTGCAGAGACAGCATAGATATAGAAGATCCACCTCACGGTGCTAGAGGACCGCAGTTCGAATCTGTGCTGCCGCAAGTTTCCACCAGATGCAAAAAAAATTGTGTTGCTGGAATTGAACAACCAGTCCTATAGGGTGTGACCTGATCCCGGCAACCACAGCCGACAACGCACCCTCTAGCCAGTACAGGATGTGGCCACCCTGGTGTAGTACTGGTCACCACAAACGCGAGTTAAAGATATCCTAGTCGAAATTAAGAAAAAAAATTGGACATGGGCAGGGCCCGTAATGCGGAGACAAGATAACCGATGGTCCGTTAAGGTAACGGAGCAGATTCGAAGTGAGGACATGCTTAGCAGGGGGCGTCAGAGGGTCAGGTGGGCGGATAGGATAAGGCAGTTTACGGGGGATAAGGTGGCCACAGCTGGTCCAGGACAGGGTTAATTGCAGGGGCATGAGAGAGGCCTCGGCCCAGCAGTGGACGTAGAAGTTAGGCTGCTTATGATGGTAATGGTCTTCCCTCTCCCCTCGTTTCCCCCTCCCCTCCTTCTGTTCGGCAGTCCCTGCAGAAGTTGAGCCACGCCAACCTGGTCAAGCTCAAGGAGGTGGTGCGGGAGGACAACACTCTGTATTTTGTGTTCGAGTACATGCGCGAGAACCTGTACCAGCTGATCCGCGAGAGGGATCAACCGTTCTCCGAGGCTGCCATCCGGGCTATCGTGCAGCAGGTGCTGCGCGGACTGGCCTTCATGCACAAGCACGGCTTCTTCCACCGCGACATCAAGCCCGAGAACCTGCTATGCATGGGACCCCAGCTGGTCAAGATCGCCGACTTCGGCCTGGCGCGCGAGATCCGATCGCAGCCGCCCTACACGGACTACGTCTCCACAAGATGGTGAGGACTCTCAACGCGGGAGTATGTGCGTGTTTTTATCGTCGGGAGGGTGTTAGAGCCTGTCCACGATAATCTACGAACTATAAAAGGAGTCAAGCTGAAGTTAGTGTGTGTAGAAAGAAGTTACAGAAATTTTAAGAACTGGTAAAGCACAGGACAGGGTTTGGAGTGGTATGGGAGAGGCCTTTGTCGTGCAGTGGACGTAGCCAGGCTGGTGATGACGATGAAAGTAGAAAGAGAAAATAAATTACATGGCGAGAGCAAGGAACTAGTTTAACGGGTGTAAAAATAACACTGCTAAACTTTGAAGCAGATTTGACGTTCTGGAACAAAATATCTCCACTGCATCCATGCTGCAAAGGGAACACACTGACACTGTTTGTCTAGGTAAGCGCGCTTAAAACGTAATGTATTTCTAGCCTTGGTTGTAGTGCTCCAGTCTTGTGTGGCTTAGCAGCTTGCACGGTGGCTGTATTTTGACGGTATGCCACCAGGAAAGCGAGCGGCAAAGAAACGTTCACAGCGGCGAGAAGCAGACGCAAGTCTAGGCGGCACAAAGTGAAGATAATGCCATAAAGACATAGGTATACTTTTTAAATGAAGTTAATTGACAGTCCACCAGCGTTCGGCAGTCGGTGTTCTCGGCCAGCCCAACGTCGTGTAATGGTTTGCTGCCAACTACGTTGGTGAACAGTCGGCCAGACACGTTTAGTGGACGGTAGGAAAACTATTGGTAATTAGTAGTCACCCGATGCTCAGGCAACCATACGTCCAAAATAAGACCATAAATGGCTACCGACTGGATTCACGTACTGGTGTGTTAAATGCACTGATGTTTGGTGCTGGTACTGTACTTCTGCTTGGTGTCGGTTCTGCGAGCTTCACGTAGGTCGTAGGTAGCGTGACAACGATTACACGACTGCAAAAGTAGCCACAGATTATGTGGTTGACGCAATTTAAATAATGGCACACTTAATTCTCTCTGGTAGGGCAATTGCAGCTTTTCGTTGTTTAAGTGGAGATGAGTCTCTCACACGTTCAGTGCCAGCTGAAATACTTAAGTACTGATGCTCGCCTATCTTTCCCCTTTATCCGTACCTTGCTTTTTTTTTTATTCACAATAGCGGAGCTGCAGTACCTTTGAAAATGAGAGTGCTGAACTTCGTCTCGCGATCGATGAGCAACGGCCCAAGTCGCGCAGGAAAGGGCCTGACTCAGCTTGTACTCCCGATAGATAAATAAGTTCCTGATGGGCACAGTTAAGCCTGGCTTAACTACGCAGTCCCCGAGACGTTCCCCTCCTCATACAGTCTCAGTTCAATTTCCAACGTCTCCGCTCTCAGTTGAAACCCACAACACCGACAACTCGAGCAGCGACACGCTTTCATCGTAAAGCTTGCCTGTCAACAGCACCCCTTGCGAAAGCATTCGTGTCACGCCCGCGCTGTCAAGCACGCTTTCGCGCTGCATCGTAGCGTCGAAGAGAGAAACGAATGCCTTATACGCGAAGTGCAGGCACATCCGTAACGCGCCTCAGTCATCGTGACAGCGCGTGACTGAATACCTGAAAAGTATCAAGTGTGTCGTGCTTGATAGCCACGCGTGGAACGCAGCAGCACTCTTCACGTGGACATCTGCGTTATCCACGCACTTCACTCATTCCTTCTCAGTGAAAAAAGGATAAAAATGAACAAAGTTTCGGCGTGTATACGTGTGAGGAGGGTTGGGAGGGGGGGGGGAACAAGAATTTAATAATCTGGAGTAAAACTGGCATTTGAGCTAGTTGGCAAAGCATCATCATTAGCCTGACTATGCCCACTGCAGGGCAAAGGCCTCTCCCATGTCTCTCCAACTGACCCTGTCCTTTGCCAGCTGCGACCACAATATCCCAGCAAAGTTCTTAATCTCATACGCCCACCTAACTTTCTGCCGCCTCCTGCTACGCTCACATGCCTTCTCTTTGAATCCCTTCCGTTACTCATAAGGACCAGTGGTTATCTTGCCTTCGCATTGCATGCCCTGCCCAAGCCCATTTCTTCCTCTTGATTTCGACTAGGACGTCATTAACCCGCGTTTATTCCCTCACCTACTCTGCCCGCTTCCGGTCTCTTAATGTATCACATTTTATTACGCGACACCGTATACAGCTTGTTCGGTCGAAAAGCCGTCGGCGTCGTAGTAGTTGCAGTGCGAACCGCGCGTCGGAAATATTCGGGGGCTGCGTAAAAATCCACACACACTCAATTAATTAAAAATTGGAGGACGCTTAAGCTTCGCCTTTAAGAGCAAAACGCGACAGCGTGTTGCAGCGCTGCCAGGGAATCCACGGAACGCCATCGCCTTGTCCTTTGGACAAATCGCTCGGAGTCTCTAGGAGGCCTATGAAAACAACACAAACGCTGCTGCTCCACACTAACACTCGTAGACGACTTAAGTTGTACCCGATTATAATGCCTCATTAATGCAGCAGCGTTAAGGGTCCCGTTCAGCGGAAAACCGGTGTATTTCGTCGGCGCTGTGTCGAGAAACTCCGGATTGTCCGAAAAGGTGGCTAAGTCACATGCATGATCGGCGCAATTGGAAAGTGATTATAACCTTATAAAACTTGCGATTACAAGGTCACCACAATACTGACAAGTCATTAGTTTATGGGAGTATATAAAATGAATGAATGACCTGAAATGAAAATAGAGGTGATAATGCGGGAATCGAACCCCCCCCCCCTCCTTAACCGTTCGGTTGCGAGCCAGGCTCCCTGCCCCCAGGCCACGCAGGAAGTTTTTTTTCTTTTTTGCATGGAATACTGCCGAAAAGAAAAATCTAAGCACGCTTACGCCACAAAACACCAGGCCACCATACCCCTGCAGGTCCCCACCTTCCCAAAAATCAGAAGTCCAGATAGGGGAGCCAGCTGGGCGGCTCTTCCAGGACAGCATGTACTCCCCGCACCAAAGCGCATTGCTCACGAAACAAGGATTTCGTCGACCGTGGCGATTCGGCGTGGCGGTCCATCACGCGGCTCCTCCAGAGACTGAATAGGCCACGCAGGAACGTCCGTACGACTTGGTTAAAGCGGGGATACGTATGCGTGTCGTGTAGTCTCACTAATGACTGCCATCGTGAAAGAATAAAATATGTCCGTGTCTGCGTTGGCAAGAGGAGCTGCTGTCGGGACCCGTTAACACTATTGCGCCATATACTTAAAGGTGGAGCTTAAGTATCCCCAAGATTCTTTATGTACCGGTCCTTCAGAAAGGCGCAGAACCTCAAAATTCGACGTGGCCAGACTCTGAAGCACGCGCGTACGCTGCGGCAGGTACCGCGCCCCGGAGGTGTTGCTTCGCTCGACGACGTACAGCTCTCCGATCGACCTGTGGGCCGTGGGCTGCATCATCGCCGAGCTGTACACGCTGCAGCCGCTGTTCCCGGGACGCAACGAGGTGGACCAGCTGTTCCGCATCTGCGCCGTGCTGGGCACCCCCGAGCAGCGAGACTGGCCCGAGGGACACCAGCTGGCCGCAGCTCTGCAGCTGCGCTGGCCCCACTTCCCGCAGGGCTCGCTGGCCGCCGTGGTGCCCAACGCGAGCAGGGAGGCCCTGGTGCTCATGCGAGACCTGCTGCGCTGGAACCCGGCGCGGAGGCCCACAGCTCTCCTGGTCAGTTCTGGAAGGGACTTCTGCTTCACTGCAGTTGTTAGCTTTTCACTACATGCTGCTCTTCTTATTGAGCTTCATACGGGGAAGTGATTGCGATTGGGGTAGTTAAAACACATTGTACTATAGTGTATAGTGTAGAACTGGTAATGCTTCTAAAAGAAGGTTGGCACGGGTTAGCGGAGACAGACATTACATCAACTGAGTTCTGTATGCACAGCTAAGTGAAGACTAGGGGGATAGATGGAAAAAAGAAAAAAGGCTACAAATTGCGTCAACCAACCAAAATAAAACACATACGTACACTCTAAACATAAATACGTCTATATGGGAGTAAAAAGGGAGTGGGCCATCCTCTATAGTCACTCACTTTTATAAAATGGGGTGCTCTAGAGGACAGCTCACTCTCTTTTTACTCGTTTATGTTTAGAGCGTACACGCAAACATATATCATCAAGAAATCTTTCGCGAACAGCGTGTTCCGAACACCCTTTTTAATGTACATGCTTAGAAGTGCATTTTATTATCGTCCAGCAAATGGCTCTCTTTACGGCAGAGAGCTAGCCAACGGGCACTGATACAATCACCTTGCAAAATCTTCGCCTGGTAGTGTGCGCTTAACCGCACATGTCTGTATCCGCTTACTTCCGTCCGGCTTTTTGTAACTCAAAGCAGCGCAACCCTTTCGGAACAAATCATAAGAGCAAGCGTTAACCACTCTGTAGGGTGTGGACCCAAGATATCGGGCTGTTCGCTACCGAGCTAGGAGAACCCCATTAAGAGAGAAAAGGAAGGAGAGAAGAAAATTGTACTGTTCAAAAATGTTTACCCCGTGTACCTGAGCACGTCTACGGCATGCTAGGAGAGGAGCGGTTAATGGTCCCTGTAAGCTAGTGCGCCCTACAACACTGTTCCGAGGCACGCCGTAATATAGGGCGCAGGATTAGGGGTTCTTTCACGAGCGCCGGTATTCACTCGGGCGTTACTGCATTATGCCTCCATCGCATAGCGGCAGCAATGTGCACTTATGATGAAAGCCGCGTCCTGGTGCGCAGGAGACGATCACTATGCGTGCTGGAATACGAATAATAAGCGCAGCAATGAAGCTTTTTTAATATATACCGCGTAGGATGTCGAACACATGATCAACTACATCTCTTGTTGAGGAAATAGTAGTTGAGGGTGCCCTAATTCTAGTGCATATTGAGACAGATCGTGGGCAGGTTTTGTCAGAACTGTTCATTTTCCCTCTACGAGCACGCGGCAACAAAATGGCCAGCGCATTTTAAAGCAATCGGCACTTGCGCGATTGTAAAGCTATGCTATCAAGACCTATCAAATTGTAAAGCACTCGGGAAAAGGGTGCAACTGTAACTATCACGCCCTACTGTATGGGTGTAACAGCCTTACTTTGCACCCATTTTGTGGCGTGCAAGGGTGCGGACTATGGACACGGAAATACACCCCAAAGGGTGCGAATTCTTTACAGTGTATTCGGTAGGCGTGCGCCATGTATGGCCACTCATGCATCCGTATTTAGCGGATGTCCGTCGTGACAAACGCAGCGACAGGACCTGGCATGGTGGAAATTTGACGTGGAGGCGTTTACATGTAGTATTGGAGTAGCGGGGTGCAAAAAGCAGTCATTGGGTGAGTATACGGAGACATGAGGCGTGCGCGGACGACACCGACAACGACGTATGGGTGAGGAACGTCACCCATACAGCTGTCCATGACTCTCTTTAATCAAGCTTCCCTTGCGCCATCACAATCCAATCATCGTCATCATCGAGAGACGCCAGTTTTGCAAGATATTGGTCTCGAACACCACCACGCCGGCTTTGGACACCACCGATCGATCCCTGTTCCGTGGATTGGAAACCATGGTCTCTGATGTCTGCACGCCGAGGTTTCGTTGAAGTCACTGTTTACGGTGCCCTATATACACTGTCATCTCACCACGTCCGAGCCTATCGTCCAGGGGGTCGCCGGAAGTACCACCGTTTGCCACCAATCGGTACGGGGACGTGATCGCTTCGATCGGCACGTGTCGTCCGTTGCGCAGTACGGGAGATTGAGCCTGTCGTAGTGGAGTTGAATTGGCTGGGTGGTATCGGTGCTGACAGCCCGGCTACGTGTGTCAAGTGCGCTACGTGATCGATGGTATCTTCAACAGATCGACCGCCTGAGCTAGCACTTCTTGCGGCGTCAATGACCGTTCATATCAAGTCGTGCATCAACCTGCAAAGAAATGGTCCTTGAAGCGCACACTACATCGTACCGCCTTTCCGCGCCGGCAGGTCTTGCACGTTAGTTTTCTTGTATTGTCCTTCGTTTTTTTTACCGTTCTGGCAAAAATGACACCCCCATTTTGCATAGCGACCATCTGGACTGTAAGGGGCATGGAGCAGATTTCCGTCTTTCTGTCGTCATGTACTGTCGCGATTAAAATATTACGTCACACATGTTCTCGGAAAAAATTTCATTGCAGCTGTACCTTAGGACCCAGACGCGTGCATTGTTGCCAGCGAATAGAGCATGCCCGTGCCCACATGACACGTTTCATGCGACTGGATTATGTGACTGCGCCGAAAAACAAATTGAAAATTGGTTTTGGGGGAAAGGTAAGGGCGCAGTACCTGTCTCGCATCTCGGCCGACACCTGAACCGCGCCGTAAGGGAAGGGATAAAGGAGGCCGTGAAAGAAGAAAGGAACAAAGAGGCGCTGTAGTGTGAATAATTTCGACCGCCTGGGGATCTTTAACGTGCACTGACATCGCACAGCACACGGGCGCCTTTGCGTTTCGCCTCCATCGAAAGGCGGCCGCCGCGGTCGGGTTCGCACCCTTGAACTCCGGATCAGTAGCCGAGCGCACTGCGTCGAAATAAGTTTTTTTTTTTCGAACACTCGCGTCCTGTAAACTTTTGATCGCGATAGTACATAGGCCAAAACGTTTCATAGAACCCCTGAGTAGCGCGCTCCGGACTGAGCGCGCTAGAATGACAGACTATCGTCGCTAAAATCGGACTATCGGCGCTAAAATGCCGGACTATCGTATTTTACTAACAAAAAAAATTGCTAACGTTGTTCTCAGTGTCCCTTTAAGACGGAGTTTGTCTGTCCCCTCCAATTTCTTTCCTTCTACTTTGTTAAATTAATATGCATGTAAAATTACACTTTTATTTTCCCACTTGATCAACAGCACCATTTAAAAAAGAAAAGAAAGAAACATCATGGTTCTCCTGGTTCGATGGCTGTTGCCTTCTTTCCTATATGTAGCATAACGAGCCCCTCATTTCTGTAACCCTTCGTGTTCAACTGTATCAGAAATGCGCACGACATAAGAGAAGACATGCAGGTGAGGTTACACGATGTTGACTCTCCCACGAACGGCGGGTTCTTCAGGACATATGGCACCGGTACAGCGGATGCAACACTACAGCGCTTATCATTCCTGCGCATCACAGTTCGATAAACACCTCTCCCCTCTCCTGTAAGCCACATTGATTACTTCGCCCGCGGGTTGTCACTTTCGCCATCTTGTTGCCATGCGGCGGCGAGACTGAAGACCTATAATTGGATGTGCTTATTGATCAGCCCGTTACCGCTTGACAAACACATTAAACAGAGAAGGGCAGAGAATCCCACTTTGGACGAGGGCATGTCCCAGTAGCCCAGCCTGAAGAAAGTACGTGCAAATGGTCTGGTGAACCGCTCTAGGATATACTGCAAGAACTCCACGGAAAGTTTTCAAATTGCTGTCAGGTCCAGACGCGGTAGCCGAAGCTGGTGGTTTATTAAAGTGTGTGAACAGAGTTGAAACAAAAGAATCCCGTGTTCGCCTTCCGTCGAGCGAAAATGACATCTGATAGCACCAATAGAGGAGTCCCTATATGAACTCACATCGACGACTCAGAGCATTGTGTAAGGGTAGACAAAAACTAACCTTGGCGCTCTGCTATTTCCCTAGCCCCCTAACTGATCGGGTCACCCGGTTTTAAAACTCGCTATCAGGAACCCCTTAGGTCCGATCTTATGACGGAGCCTTCTGCCTTATGCAGTTCCACCGCTACGTATAGCGAGGCCACAAACAGTAACATTTTGTTCCGATTTTTGTTGCGGACGAGTGCTGCGCCCTCGTCTCGGGCCCTCAACATGAGGGCCCTGCGTGCTGTAGCGGAAAAAATTCTTGCCGAATTCAGAACAAAAACAACGAGTTCGCTTGCAGCAGATAACCGAAACTTCGTGGTGATACCTTATGTGCACAAGGTATCACATAACCTGAAAAGAACTGCAGGAAAAGCTGGTGTCAGAGTCATCTTTTCTGCCCCAAGCAAACTGCAGCGCTTGTTTAAAACCGTAAACCGTGAAGGACCTCCACCTGCCGATTGCGGAAAAAATCACGAATCACCCTATGTGCAGTGCCGTAAAAATGTCTATAAGATAGAGCTATCCTGTGGGCGATTTTATATTGGCCAAACAGGGCGCTGCCTCAATGATCGCCTAAGTGAGCATAAACGCTCCCTAAACCCGCCCCCCAAAAGCAATTTGGTTATACATTGGCTTTCCTGTAAATGCACTCCTTTTTTCGGCCGTACTAGAATACTGTATAAACATAAGGACCAACGTACGCGGGAAATCGTGGAAGCTCTTTTAATTCACCGGGGACTTGACAACTGCGTCAGCAAACCTTCCGTCGCGCTAGCACAAAAAAAAAAATGACTATCTTAACAGTTAAGTTCGCTTGTGTAGGTTGCGATTGTGTGCTTTTGTTGTTGTGTGTTTTTTTTACAATCATCACTGATGCTGTTCTTCTGTTGATTGTGCTCCTTTTCGCCTATTTATTGCGTGCGAGCAATAAAGCCTTTCAATTGTAAGTCAGCGCTGTGTTCGTCTCTTTCTTAGTACGACTGTACCTTGTTAGTACCATGTACCGACTAGCCCGGACAAACACCTTATTGCCTCATGTTGAAGCGCTGCATAGGCGTTGCGAGGAGAAGGTATGGCTATACGAGAGAAAGAAAGGCGCGATAAATGTCGCGAACTGCGCACTGGGGCACTCGAGTACTGTTGCGCTTAGTGTGGCGAGGAGGTTGACTCAGAAGAAATACGTGGCCATTGCCGCCCAAGCCTTCCGCCTCTCCACGCTCAATGGAGAGCCCGCTATGGCCTCTGCGGTTTAGCGCGTGCTATATAGTCACATATAGAGAGTCATAGCACAACGCGATCCGCTACCGTAATCCGTTTCCGCGAGGCGCCACTGCGCGTGTGCAGAATGCTCTGAGGACACCAGATGGCGCTACGTGCCCGTGAGCTGCGTGTGCGCCTGCCGTGTCGGAACCAATCAGCACGTATACGCAGTGGTTCCCCGCGGAAGCGGATCGCGAATCGCTCTATGCTATAACTCTGCACTCTTGCGGGGACGTGTCCGACGAAAAATTTCGAGGTATGGGTCACACAGTTGTCTCAGTTCATAAGAAAATTGGCGGTGGTTTAGCTCTGGTTAAACCTGGAGTGACGCGATAGCTACTGCTGGCCGAGTGGAACTTGGTCACGTGACCAACCACGTGATCAACCACGGCGCCACGCCGCCGGCAGCTGCTCCGCACCACGTGACCAACCACGTGACAGCGTGGCGGCGCAGCCACAGGGTGGCAGCGCAGCCATGCTGACGGCTCGAAGTGCTACCATAATGTAGCTATCGCTACAAAATAAAATATCAGCCGTACTGCGATGGTGCTGATTGAGTAGCTCTTTTTGCTTCGGGGCTCCGTCTGTATGCATGCACGTGTGTAAGTGACTGTATGAAGAAAGAAAAGAAAAATGCACGGGCTTGTGGCTGGCTCGAACCGAGCCACTATAATTGTCTTGTGCGAATAGCGTGGATGTGAAAGAATCGATATGTGGAAGAAATAGAACAGATGCACGGCACAGCTGGTTGCGCTGAAGAGATGACAGCGGTTGTGGAAAACGCTATATAGACCTGTGTCCCTCCTCTGTGTTATATGTAAACAACGATCAGTGTGATTGTGCATTTTAATTTCATGAAACGTTATTTACACTGGTCTGTGCTTTCATTTTTGTTTGCTGAAAAGCCCCCCTGCTTGGGCCTGTATTGGCATTAGCCTGCAATAATATACTGAATGAATAAATAAAAATAAAATAAACATTGCCTGTGACGCCACCTGTTCACGTTTTCAGAGAAGCGCTATGGTGTTTCCATGGCCCGCTCACAACCTGACAGGCAAGCAAAACTTCGGACGGGCTTTCAATGGTGTCGAATATGAACCAATTCATTAATCAGTTGGCTATGGTTTGCAGGATTGTTCGAGATTGAATACAACGAGGGCAGTATCTCTGGTGGTCACCTAGCTGACATGTTTTTTTTTATTATTCTGCTCCACAACAGGCGCTGCGCTACCCCTACCTGACGGGCACGCCGTCGACGCACTCACAGTACCCGTCGCCGCACAGTCGCCAGCCGAGTGTCACCTCGCGCAGGTCCCACCCGGCACACGTAAGTGGACCGCATGCATAATGCGTGGCTGCCACGTACGCCTGGAATCGAGCCTTGTGTATTAACCATGCACCTCTGTCACTGCACATGCAACGCGGCACGCTAAAAGATGCGGTGTACAGGGTTTCTCGTTATGGGCAGGAACATACATTCTGTACGCTTTAATCTTAGTTCGTGAAGAGCACAGTAAACATGAACTGCGCAGTCAAGGAGTTTGTCGGCTGAGTAAAAGAAACAATGATCAGCGATCCGACCATCCATACACCACAGAAAGCACCATGGCATGTATACGTCCATTGCTTTATAATGAGATCCTGAGGAAAATAAAAATTGGCCTGTATCGATAAAGTACCGCATTCTAACCACAAAAAGACCATTGTCACCGAAAACGGAGCTTTTATAAGCTAGATGTAAGAAAAAACAAAACAAAATACAGCTGTCGCCATCACCGGACAATTTCACAAGTAAAATGACCGCGTCGACACTGATTTCTTTGTGTGGATCTCAGAGGCTACGCTACCCCATCATACACTTCAAAACAGCCGCAACCCGTCCTTTCCAGTAAGGATCAAGGCGACGAGTTTTAATCGACTGGTGGGAAGATTTTTAAATTGACTTTCTCGGCGATAAATGCGTACTTTGCTGCCGGACAAGCATTAATATAGCCAGAAAGAGCTACTGAATCAATTTTTACTGAGAACAATAATTGGGCGGAGCTTTCCTCAGAGTGTGTGCCTATAATATCAAGATGTATAATAAATCCCACAGAGAAGTGGGATGGAGCACATAAAGAAGGTTCAAATCAAAGAGCAGGTGCTACGTTCAGAGTCAGGAAATTTTTCAATCATGGTATTGAACAATATCTACTGGCATAGTCTCAAGCCTCTTTTCATTAGTGTCCCTGGCTCCTCGTATATTTTAGCAAGATGGGCGACTTAAGTTTGAGCGGATCAAGCGGTTCCCCAAATTCTTCCTGGAACGCAGCCGGGATTGTATGACTGAGTATACACGTTTTCTTGGATGGCCCTTAGGCCTCGGGAATGTATAAGACGAGTCTAGAGAACGTGTAGCTTGAGCTTTACTGTCTTTCAAGAAGAGTGCAGCACTCACTCGCCTACTCACTCTCATTCACCTCTTTATCCGCACATTCGGGTGCTGCTTCGCTGCATCACAATCACTCTAGCCAGTAGTGCGGCAAAGCCAGCTTGTCATGTTGAGCATTGTGCTGATTGGCTGCTTCTGAAGGACATGATCACAACGGCACAAAACTCACCGAGGATGCCAGGGCTCACATCGAAACGATGTGTCCTTTGCTCCACAACCACAAGCTCATTTGTGCAGCCTTTGTTAGAAATATACAGCCCAATGGGGTATCGCCGTATGTGTATAGTGGAGCTTTGGCAGAGAGGTCAGGATAAGAGTTCCTGTGATCTGCAAAAGAATGTTGACGATGCAAAAGGAGCCATGCGTGCTGCAAGTCCCAGAAGCAGGCCTGGTTGCCTGCACACTTCTGACGAAGGCTGTAACTCCGAATGTTCAGGACGGAGATCCGTATCCAGTTTGAGCGCAGCAGTTCTAGTCCCCGGTCCTGGCCGCACTTTTTGCTCTGTAGTAGTAGCAATGCACAGCACGCCGCTTGCTCATTCCCACTTCTCGAAAGACGTCTCGAGGTCCATTAGATGTTCCTCTGAAAAGCAGCACAAGGATACCTGATCCCTATCAGAAAAGTACCACAGCGGCAAGCCGATTGGCCCCCTAGCAACCTGGCTGTATGTGCGAAGGGACTGCAATGGAGTGATCGAGGCCAATGCAGAAGCTTGGGCGAGTTGGTAGCAGTTCATTCTTAAATCAGAGCAAAACAGACAAGGTCACCACAGAGAAGAGATGTACACATGGGCGCTGTGGGTCTCGAGACGTCAAGGCGTCACAGCCTTCCGGTCTCTTGCGCATGCGCAGCACGTGGCGCTAAGCCCATGCCGAGAGCGGCAATTCCATGCTATGCCATTTAACTTAAGGATGCCAAATCATGGCAATGGCCACAACGAGTTGCCACAAGTCTACCGCAGCCATCTCCGAGCAAGTGGTTAGGGAAAACTTCTCAAGTGCACCCCCGTCCCCGAGCTATATGCGCTGATTGGCAGAAAGAATTGTGCAAAAATGAACAAAACAAGAACGATATAGTGATAGGCACACCTTGCATATCCTCTGCCTGTTCGCGTGCGTGCAGGACCAAGGGGCAGCGGCGGCTCCCCACCGCGGTGGAGCCCGGCCGCTGTGGGCGTTGCCCGAGAAGCCGCTGTCGGTGCGGCCCTCGGCCAGGATGCACGACTTCGGCGCGCGCTGGTAGAACGGCCCACAGGGCGCAGGTACGTTTCTGTACACGTACCGAGCAACTGCCCCCCTCCCCACTTATTGCTGAAACAAGATGCAATCAACGTCTCAACTTCTGCCTGACCGCCAACAAGGGTCGACCCAAGAAGTTAACATTAAAGAATGCATTAAATTGGGATACAACTAAATGACCAGGCGGCAGACGTCCTGGTGTCATGATGTCCCAGTCAAACACCTTGCATCTGCCATAGCTGCAATGATTGCAAGCCAGCAGGATCAATGTGCTTGATCACGTCTTGAAAGCAGGTCAACGACATTGGTTTAAGCAGCATCTGCCTCCTAGGTCTTGGATGTATCCAACAATAGAGGTATTCCTCCATGGACAGGCCATACACAGTCCCCTATCTACCAGCATCATAAATGTGCACTGAAGTTGCATTCAACTCTATATTTAAAAGGCCCTCAAGCTACTGCAACTAACAAGCTTTGATGCATCTGCTGGTGGCTGCAAGACTAGGGCCATTGGGTTTCCTCTGACAAAATCTCCTTGAGAAGCTTAATATCACTTATGCATGCACTTGAAACAAATTAGTTTTCCTGCTTATTGCTGCATCCTCTGCTCTTCACTCCCCTCACTCACTTCACTCACTAGAGCCTCTGGAGGTTTTCTAGGGATTGACAGTCAATCCTAGAGCCAATTTTTTTTTTTTATGTGTGGAAAGTTACCAATTTCATGCACACTGTGTGTACTGGCATTTGGAATAATCTTCTTCACCAGTTTCTACTGCAAAGCACCCCAGGTGACGATGTCATGCAACTGTCTTCATTTTGGTGATAGCGACTAATGAGATCACTGTTGCTGTTTAAACATGTGTACAGACTTTCTCTTTTTTCATCTCTCAAGTCGTTGAGATACATACAGCAGAAAAAGTAGCCAGTGATAATCAAATGCATATGCCATATACAATGTACTCATTCATTCAACATGTTCCCAACCGTTCAGGAGTCTTTTAAGCCCTCCATGGTCTTGTTGGTCTAACGACAAACAAAGAGCAAGTGCTTGTCTAATGCACGCTCCGGCTGATTTTATTTTTTCTTTCAGGACGCAGTCAATGCATGGTCGTCAGGATGGTAAACCTCGCTGAGCAGCCTATAAACATAGGACGGGGCGTGGCCACCGGCACTCGTGACCAGCAAGGGAACGAGGTCCGGCGGCACGCAGTCGGAGGCCGGATTGAGCAGGACCGCTCCTCCGGTCTGCGGCTCTGGGCCGACGGGCTCGGGGGAGCCTAGCTGCTGGAAGGCACTCTCGGAGCACGGCAGCTGCGGGCTCAACGTGGCTCCCGGTGCACACACCAGCAACGGCACGGCACAGTGTCGCGCAGCCAGGGCCAAGGCGTGGCTGCCGCAAGGAGCCTGTTGGGTGCACACCACACAGCATCTTAGCCACCCCCGCATGTTGTGACCGGTTTTAGCAAGAGACCCATGGGCCAACTGACACACAGCACCAGCCATATTATAAATTACCCGGCTGAATCCACCTTGTAAATCCACCTGTGACTCCACTTTGAGATTTGTGACCGATTACAAATGCACACATGTAATAGGCTTTCTACGTGAGGCCCTGCAAAGAAGGACGACAGAGAAGCAGCAATTCAACCTGCTCCACAAATCCTGGAAACTTTTTCGCGTGAACTGGTGAGACCACTCTTAATCCCACAATTGACCACACTGCTCCGATCATGTTTTACATGCCACTGTCGCCCTGCCAATGCACATGAGGTGCTGTGTCAAGAGTAGTGCTGCTGCTTTTGCACTTATACCCTGGCACATTTGAGAACTTCATGGTGGAAAAATGCGAAGACATCAGCTCATTGACTCAATAGCAAAGCATACAACAGAGGTGAAGAAAATAGAGAGCGTCATATGAACCACTGCTTTAGAAAAGAGGATGACGGCCTTCACAACCATCTCAGAATAGCTATAGGAAGAAACAATATTCCAGTCACAGTAAAAAAAAACAAGCAGATATAGCACACTGCAAAAAACCAGCCGCTGGTGCCCCCGAGCAAATCATCTTAATGATACCAGCTTCTCTCGAGAGACAAGAAAATAGCACGACTGAGGAGCAGCATGCCTGCGAGCGCTCTGAAAAGCCCACCTGTAGGCCTCCGTCCGCCAAGACGCTGTCCGTCCCCAGGATCACCTTGCTCACGCGGGGCATGAGAGCCAGGATGGCAGAGTCGGGAACCAAGGTGGTCGCAATGCCCACACGTGCCAAGGATTCGGCCAGCTGCACACCCTCACAGCGTGGAGCCCCTTCCGCCACAAGAACCTGTTGAAATTGAGCCAGTGGAACAACATGCAGTACTGCAAGTGACGTGCAGCACGCTGACAGTGCTAAAACAGTGACAACCAGCCAATCAGAAGACTGGATCAATGCTGTCATTTGCTTATAACAATGCGAGTTGAACAGGTCACTAGAGAAATCGTTGCAAGTACATGCAAAGAACACTGCTGCTGTGTATTCTGCTGTGAATAACTAAACGGCCAGTGGGAACAAGCCTCGCTATTTCTGGCAGTGAAAGCCTTGCTCCAAATGGTGGCGAACTTGCGAGTGAAGAACAAAAGCCAGGAAATGACTAACCACTATTTTAAATGTTCAGGTTGTTCATGTATAGTACACAGAGTGCCTTGAGGCTTTCATTACTGTTGCACATCATAACTTGCTGACCACTAAAATTAATATTAAAATATAAGCTAAGCACAAGTAAACAACCTGTTCCTGAATCTGTGCTGAAACCACACCACACAGGCATACAGTAAGTGCTGTTCTTGGAATATGGCCTTATCTGTGCTACAATACAATAAGGTTGCTTTTTGTCTTTGCATAAAGCCCCGTTTCTCCTGATATTGCTCCCCTAACTAGACTACGAGAAATTTGGATTAAGGTGGGACGCAGCTTTCAACACAAACTTCCCTATTTTTTGCACAGATTTTGATCAAACTTTTTCTCCGTGTTTGTAATGCTTTCAAACCTAAGTGCACATAATTTTAGCATTATATCTGGAGATGTTTTTTTTACACAAATTTTTTCTCTTCAAAAAATGTTGTGAGACGCCTGCAGACTAGGTAAAGTACGGGAGAAGGCTGGTTGAACACTCACTGCGTTTCTGAATGCATGCTACGTGTGATGGCATTCTTATATTTTTTTCGTGACACAATTTTCTTTCAATTTTTTACAAAGTAGCTGGCATAGACATGTCTAAACTGTAAATACGATCCACAACACATATCTACAATTCATCAAAATAAAAAAAGCAAGAACGTCATCACATAGAGTAAGCGTTACATTTCTAACATTATGTGGACCTTCAAATACAATGTGATCCCCTGCTCCTTTGAGTCGATTTGACAAATTCTGGTGTTTTGATAGTGCAGTTTCCAACACTGTTTTGAATATAAAAACCTGGTGCAGACTAGGAAAATCAGCGCTCGGTAAATATAGGGCATGAAAACAAGACATGAAAAAAGAGCGTTTATCTCATAACTCACGGGGCAGTTCATTGCTTTTCGAAGCTTGGACAGGAGTTTTGAGAACGAAAACAAACAGGTCCAAATTTGAAAAAGTGTATATATTATGCACTGCCTGTAGAACATAAATGGAGACCACAGAGAACTTGGTTTTAAGGTGCACAGAACTTCATCCTGCCCTTCCCAAGGGAAGAGTGACATATATAGACGGGGCATTGGGATTTGCTGGGGAAGACAAGCGAGTGAATGAAAAAGCGTGGCTTTAACAAATGGGAGGTCAGAAGATTGGTGGAAGAAGTCAAGGGAAGGGCGTATTTGGAGAGAAAAAGATAGTCAAATTAGACATTTTAAAAACAAAAAAAGACAGGAAAAAAAATTTAACAAGGGGGAGATCATAGGCAAGCTGCCGCCTGATATAAAGGGTTAAGCTGTCCATCATCCAGCAATCCATCCAACCTTATTGATTGGCTTTCTTGGCGTTCGCATAAGGTATTTCTGAACAGAAGCGGTGAGCGGTGTCTCAAAGGGTTAAACAAACATGCCAAGAGGCTCAGCCATCTCAATACCTGAAATGTGCGCTGGTTCTGTGCCGCTCTCTTGAGAAAGTCCTCCACCGTGCGCGACCGTCCCTGAGTAAGGAGCAGGTCTCCGGACTGGATGTGCTCAGGGCCCTGGGCAGCCACGTTCTCAGCGCTGTGCCGCAGCTCGCGCTCAAGCTCATCGAGGCTCTCCAGCAGCTGTTCCCGCAGTCCCGGCAGCGGCCGTGTGTAGTCGCTGACCGAGTCATCACGTGCCGACAGAAGCTTTTGCAGCGAGTCCCTGTCAGCTTCCACCTTTGGGCAGAAATTAGCAATTCATCCACTATAGTAGCTTAGAATGGGATCTCTAACAAGGAAGAAACAAGGCACTTTGTTCAATCAAGTTGCTTTAATCTCAAGTGTTCACACAGAATTGAAAAGCTGCTACATTTAGAAGGACCTGCGTGACACTCTGCGGCTGTTGTAAAGATGAATATGCTCTGTTATGCTGTTGGTTTCAATCACAAGAATAAGCAACCACTGCTTGCAAAAGTAAAAATTCATTTAGCACGACACTGAGTGAGTGCATGCAAACAGTGGTTATTTGATCTTCTTGCGGAACGTAAAGTTAAAAGTGGTAAACTGTGGTTATGCTTGACACATAGGCAAAATATGGAGAAAGAAGGCCGAGATGACATTCTGCCCTTGTCAGGCCTTGTGCATATTATAACACACATTAATTTCCTCTATGATTTCTAAAAAATGCACAAGCCTTGCAGCATAGGTGCAGTTGGAAATCACAGAACACTTTTTGTGCTCCCATATACCCACCCTTTAAAGAATTTTGCAACTACAGGAATGTTCCGTACAGTCTTATAAGATGGTTGCTTTGTCTGAATCAACGTCCTGCCCACGGCAGACAAGTAAGCACCAAGTTTCTGATGCTCTGCAATGAGATAATCGGTAATTTTGATTTAAATATACATTTTACTGCATACATAAGGAGTGTACACACAGCTTGCTGCGAAACCTGTCCTGTCTGTGCTAAGGAGATATGACACTGCTTACAAGCTTGATAGGCACATGTTCTTAACAGCCCTACGAAAAGGTCCAGAGGACATGAAAGAAACAGCAACACCGTTGCCCTGCGTTTATTTTTTCATACGCCCTATTAGATCATTGGCCATTGCCAACTCGGCCAGATAAATTCGGGTCCGGTTCCCCTTTCACACGGGAAAGGGGAAATGGACAGAAAAGGCAGATAGGAGAGACAGTGCTCTGTACAGTTCGACAGGCACACTATCCGTTTCCCTCACATATTTCAACGCGGCTGAAGGGCAACTTGGAGCTATGCGCTATATGCTATGCGATCGCTGCAAAAAGTTTCGAACTAAAGGAACCAGAGCTAGTTGCCGTTTTATAGCCGTCCTTTACCTGCCGACCCCAGTAGGCGCTGGCATATTCGTCGCGGATGAGTCGCAGTACACGACGCACAACGTTGGCACTTGGCGACAGCGGCGCAAGGTTCTTGCCACGGGCCCGCACAAGGTCCAGGAGTTCTTGCGCTTGCTGCCACTGCTCTTCGCGGACTAGTTGCACCAGCCGCGATAACGTGAGCCGAGCTTCTGCCTCAGCGTCCATGTTGGTGTGCTAGACACGACGACTGTTTAGATGATTTGATCGCCACTGACTCGAGACAAGCACAGGAGCCGGCCAACACCTCTCACGAACCGACGACACCGATATGAAACTGTCGGTGCAAAATACGAGGTATGATGACACCTTGTGAACGCTCAGTATCTAGCGCCTAACCGCAGAAATGCAAAACCAGTATGATAACAACTCAATGAGCGATCATGTCCGACTACACTCGGTGAATTAAACTGCATATGGGCAAAACCTGCAAGCGAAATGAAAGCACGCTAACTACTGTCCTAGTCTTGGCTTGCCTTTAACTGGCTTGTGCATAAAAACATAGCCAGCTGACGGGTCATTGAGCTGCATGGCTCTGCTGGAGATGATCACCATCAATTTTATACAATATTTATTGTCATCTCTGTCTGGCGGCCTAGCTAATTACGGTTTGGACCAGGGATTCGCTTATTAGTGTTTATTTATCGCCACACTTAAGCCGAAAGTGTCAGGGAGAGAGTTTGTTTTTCCTTTGCAAACGCCATCTGGCCGTGTTGTTTTCGTGTGCCAGCAGCTGGGTTCGCTCTGAGGAGTTGTATGCACTGTTGTATGCGTAATGCCGTTATCGAAACGTCTTTCTAAAAACAAACTTGCGGAAGGAAAGACGAGGTGTGCGGCGAGGTAGACGCTTGGAGCGGTGCCAACGGTCGCAACGAACTGTTTCCGACCTCCGCCGATCGCCGAGTCGTCGTCCAGCTGACTGCATTCGTCCCTGCTGCTTCACTACAGCTCAGTGCGCCTTGGGAACAAGGAAGAGAGAGAGAGGGGGGTGGCAAAAACCGATATGCTTTCTTGACTTCTTCGACACGATGGAGGCTTCTGCGGATCATCGTCTGAGCGCCGGGCTGCTGCCAGTCGTTAGCTGAGAGCCATAGCAACAACCACTGTTCTCCACGCAACTTTCGGGCAAGTGTTGGTTGGCGGCCACGGACTCGGGCGCGCTGCTGACCGTCTCGCCTTGTCGTTGAGGCTTAGGGTCGAGTTACGAAATTGCTTGTTTATCGCCTATCACCGACGCCGGACGTTTTGTTTCGGCGTGACTCACTGAAGAGAGAAAAACTGCCGTTGACGCGCGGTAGACTCCGGGCTTATCCACTTTCATTCAAGGCCGTGTTTGTACTGGAGTCATGTAGCGGTACAACGGGTCCCGCCGCGCTTGCCACCGTCTCTGGTGGTTTCTCGTGTTATTGTTTTGTTTCGTACTTTATTCGCCACAGCTGTTTGGAGCCGACGCGTTTTGAGTTATGCTCCATCGGAGCGAGCGCGTGTAGCCTGCCAACGCGCGCTTGAAGTGCGCAGTGCATTCTTCCGTTCTTACTTCGCTGGCTGCGTTGCATCGCGCCTCTTATCTTCTGGTCCCCCTATCTTCGCGCCCAAGCTCGGCGCGTGCTAATAGGCTCGCTGTGTGTTTCTGATACTCAGATGGATTACTTTTTCTTGCGAATGCTCGGTAACTGGTCCGTACGTATTGCACGGTGTTTGTGTGTACAGCGCAAATGAAATTTGCGTTCGGTGCATGCGCTGTCCAGAATACGTCGTTTGCCCGATTATCTGAAGGAGCCCTGTTCACAATGAGATACGAGTTGCATGTGACATTTTCGCGGTCTGAAATAGGCGTATAATCACTGCACGCGGAAGACATTGCTGTAAGAGACTTGTTTGAAGCAGTGCTGTTGAATGCCGTGAACCAGCATTATGGACAAAATTTTTGTCTTGATGTACAGATGTTGCTGAAGTATTATTTCACAACCTTGGAAGTGCTTGATTTTGTTAGAGCATGTCGCGCTGTTTGGATTCGAACTGAAGAAACGATGGAAATATGCGATTTTTTATGTTTTAGCAGCCAGTAACAAATGACAGGTGGTGTGTCAGGCAGCAGAGGCAGTCATGTAGGAAAGACCAAGTCATCCAATGCCCCCAGTTAACTGCCCGCATAGCTTTGAATTAGTTATAAGTGCTACAGCTTGTTTGTATTGTTCCTGATTTGTTAAAGTTTGCAACTTAGCGTTAAGTGTTGCTTTGCACTTGAAGTTTTTGCCGTAGTTCTAATGCAAGTAAGCAGCAGTTGTTGCATGCTTGATTTCTTTTGGAATGACCTGTCCAGCAGACTAGTGTAATATGTTGCATCCGAGCAGCTTACTAATTGGGCACATCCTTTAGGGGAAGCTTTGTTACTATGTATTGCATGTAATCGCATTGCATTGCCAATTTTGATTAAGTTTTTGCAGCAGTATCTGAAAAAGAAGCGCTAATCTCACTATGCTCAGTGCCATTAGTAGCGTTGGCTATAGACCACCTTTTTGTTTGGAAACTAGCAGTATGTCGGAGTGCCGTCATGGAGGCAGCCGATGCTCGGTGCCTGTTAGGTGCTCTATCTTCTGTATTTTCTTGGCACGCTGTAACAGTATGCTTACTGCGCTTTATTTATTGCAGCAAGAACGCTTGTCAAGCATGCTTGCCTGTGTCTATAGTATTCGGTCACTTGTGTTGTACTGTCATGCTCAGTATGGCTTGCAACAACACATCACTTCAACACAACAACACATCAACAACACATCATCAGTGGCCACATCACTTCCTGGACACACAAGTGATGTGCTCTGCCTTTTTAGCAGTCAGCAATCTCCTCCACAAATCTGCTCTTTGCAATCTGAAGGCATCATTTTATCTTTTGGGCGCTTTCACTTTTTTGCTGGCAGGCAGGCTAACTGCAGATAACTAAACTGCAAAACAGAAATGTGCTGTTCACAGGAAGGACTGAAAGTAATTTAGTGGCAGCATTAGCTACTGTGCCACTGCACATCTCTTTGAAGCTTTGTTGTCATGACAGTCACTTTTTGCACTGGTAAAATTTGGAGGTAAGGAAGTGAAGGAAAAAAAAAATGTTATGCCAGAAAGCATGACAGCATAGAAGTTGTCACCGGGGTGAAGGGCAAGTGATAAAGGGCCAAGGGCAGATAGCACGGGTTGGAGTGTGATGGTCGGAATGGCAAAATCCTTTCCCTTTTGTTTTCGAAAGCACCGCTTGGCTCCGTGTGCCCAGAAAGCACTGCGGCCATCCTGTCCTGTCATTCGTTGCAACTCTTATTGAGTGCTATATTCATGGGTTCTTAACATGCACTGTGTGTTGCGTTGATGTATTGCATTATCCCACAACCATGAGCTCCGTCACAGAGAGGCCATATTTGTTTATTGACAGAGGTAAAACAATTTTGCCTTCTACTTGATTAGATTAGTTCACTTCTGGCATTGTCCCCTTTGGGGCATGTGGATGGTGCCAGCTCCTACTGCATACAATGCTTAGTAGTGCAGGATAGTTTGTCAGTAACCATGTTACAGCACAGGAAAGCAGCGCTCCATGTGAGCCAGGCTTTTCACCCACAACGGTGATCACCACATTTGTAGCTGTATGCAACGTTACCAGTTCCAGCACTGTTTCTTTCTGCCATCAATGCATGAGCAATCTCCATGGGAAAGAACTTTTGTTTGTATCTGGACAGGTCAGGCCAGGCTGCATTCTTCACCAAAATAAATTCACCTAAGCTGCTTGTGCAGTTGACAGTTCTTTTTCTCTGTCTTCATACCAATACCAAAGGTTGTTCTGAACTTGTGAGAGCCATTCGTGTTTGGAACAACGGCTTGCCACTGCATGCCACTGTGTTGCGGTGTGTGATTAAGTTATGTATTCATCAAAAAAAAAAATGGTTAACTGCAGGCATCTGAGCGAAGTGCAGCATAACACTTGTAGCCATTAGTGTTCATTATGGCGTTCTCTGCTTTGGTTTTTTATGTGCTAATTTCCGATACATTCACCTTTGTTCACATGATGTAACTGGAACAAACAGAGTTAGCTTAGATTATGTGAAGGTGTTAATGAGTGGCACTTCTGGGAATCTTATCTAAGCATATTTATGTTAAAAGAATTTAGACACCAAATTACGGTTGCATGTTTTCTTCTTTGCAGTGATATGTAAGACATTAACTTATATGCATCACTATGTACTATTCGCCTATGGCTGCTAAATATGTAATTGAATTTCTTCTCTGGTGCCGCTTGTTTCAACAGCCAAACAATGGCTGTGATATCAAAACAGCAGGATAGCTAACATTAGACATGAAAAAACTGCAATATTATCATTACTTCTTTCGCTGTGATTGTGGCTCATTAGTCAGGCTGGCTGGCTGGCTTTAACATTGTAGTGAATGAATATGCTGAAGCAGCAATTATTTTGCAGATTTCTTCATGCCTCATGTGACCTATACCGATCTTTGATGTTACAGCCATTGCTGGATTGTTGAAACAGACACCGCAGGCAAAACCACATGGTGATCTAAGTATACTAATGCCTTAGCATCTTTACAAAGGAAACACTCAGCCAAAATTTACTTTGTAGACCCAGTTAAAGCATTGTTCAGGTGGTCCTAAGCCACAGGGATTATGTGGGCCAGGGAGGGAAGGCTCTCGTGAATGGGCTGTCATCTATGGGCATTTGGCTTAGCTATGTGTGGGAGTGGGCAAATTTGTGGCAATAGGGTCACTGTAGTAGTGTCGTCAAAATTGAGAGCAGATAAAGAGTTCAGGTAGGTTTTCTTTTCCTTTTTTTCTAATTGAAGCGAATATTGTTGAGGCACAAAAACGGGACAAAACACGGTTTTCATGCCTTGAAAATCAAGAATGGACTGAAACCAGCTAGCCCAATAGCAAGTTCTCTGAAGTAAATGTTCTTGGTAATTTGCATTGGTGCAGCGTGTCTGATCTTCCAATATTAAGTGTTTCTGTATATAAACAGCTTTATTGCAAGAATTGCTATTGCCAATTCAGCTGTGTGAGTCAAGAAAATTAAGAGAGAGAGTCGAAAATCTACAGGTTGGAGCAGCAGGTTTGGTGGACTAGAGGTGAGGAGGCAGGAAGGTATTGTCTCTTGTGAAATGAACGTATCTCACCTGGTGTGTTACTTATCGGCTGCCTTTGAAAATGGTCCTACACTTGCAGCTGGTTTCATGCTTTTTTGCTGCTCTCGTCGTTTCGTAGAGTTCATGGGAAACTTGGATTGCAAGTTTGATCCAGTTGGTGTACTTGTAGGCCACCTGACTTGTGTGCAACCTTGAAATGTCACACTAGCCTACGTACAGCATTTCACAAGAAAATTTTTTTTTTTTTCCCTGGGACAATGCATCGTCATCCTGTGAGAGCTTGAAACATGGGAACGGTGCCCAAATTAACTTGCGTCTCTGTGGCAAAATTTTACTGCAGGTTGGTAATCGACTGATAAATATTTAGAATGTAAAGGATTGCAAGCGGTACATTGCTGGACAGGAGGTGCATGCAAAATTAGCATTTCAACCTGATGTCTGTGTTCTTTTAGTTTGCACTATTTTCTTGATACAAATAATGTATGTTCATTTGAATTTGCTGTGGGTTTATTTTGGTTGTGTGCTGCTATCCGCTGCTGACTGCAGGCCATGGGGGGCGCTGTGAGTGCGGGTGAGGACAACGATGAGCTCGTGGACCACTTGGTCGAGGCGGACTACATCCGCAGCCCTGATGTTGAGGGGGCGCTGCGTGCCGTCGACCGTGCACACTACTATGCTGATGGCTGCAAAGAAAACGCCTATAGAGACCTTGCTTGGAAGCAAGGCAATTTGCACCTATCAGCACCCTGCATATACTCTGAGGTGTGTTCTGATTAGTGATTTTTGATTGTGCCCTTTGTAGGAGTAAAGAAATCTTCAGTCAGCTGTGATTCCATTAGTGTCTTACAACAGCTTAAGCTGCCGGGAGAAATTTTAGAACTTTGCAAAAGAATAGTGTTTTTCTGTGTGTGCTGGAAAACGTTCAAACCTGGCTGCATTGTTTCTTGCCACATAATCAGATAGGCATGTCTTAGTAAATTAAAATTATGTAATGTAAGGATAGTTTAGAGGTATAACAGGAAATGTGTGTATTGTAACCTGATCCTTTTCATCTGGACAGCTTAGTTATATTGTTCGATTAGGCCTAGTTATGCTGCTGTTGTGGGTTTGGCTTGAATGTGACAATCCTGTCTGCTGGCAGCTGAAGTGGAAATGGGAGGCATGTTTTTTTGTTGCATGGTTGAGACATTAGGCAAGTGCAGGTAGATGTTACACCTGCATATCTCAGTTTACTTTTATGTGGTCCGGAGACCTGTTCGAGCACCAGTCGGCATTAATTCCTCCCTTTCCTGGAAACGATATTTTGTTTCTACATTGAACATTAGAGGAGTGTCAGCTTTAGAAAACTAGCCAAAGTTTGTCACCGGCTTAGTCTAACCGATAGTGACAAATGTAGCAGCACTGCCACCTTCTCCACTGTAGCTCATTAGTTAGCCTGTTATGTGGTTGTGTCCGATGTGGTTTTAATCGTGGCCCTCATCGTGGTGCATTCAGAGAGCTCTAATGCGTGCGTGTTGGTGTTCATGTAGTATGCAGTATTTTCTTTATCAGTGTCACGCACAAGGTACAATGAATTGAAGAGCATTTAGGGCAAAGCCTTGTGCTGGGGCTTCATGTCGGACTTGGAAATCCTTAAAGTTGTCTGCACTTTGTGACAGGTTCTGGAGGCGCTACAGCTACGTCCAGGCATGTCCTTTCTCAACCTCGGCAGTGGGACAGGCTACCTGAGCACTGTTGCTGGTTTGCTGCTTGGATCCCATGGCGTCAACCATGGCGTGGAGCTGCACGAAGATGTTGTGCAGTATGCACGCCTCAAGGTGCGAAAGAGACGGGGCCTTATTTGCACCTTATTTGCCTCAGAAACTGACTCAAGCTAAGACAAGCTAAGACAGTGTGCAATGTTTCCTGTGAGTGAAAACGGCAGCCACCACTGCACCTGCACGCAGCTTCGGTGTGATACAGAAAATACAGATATTACCATATTTGTGGCACAAATTTGCTTCTCAATGATGTACGCCCGTCCCTTAATTGAAAGCAGCCTTTCATCACGTGACGTACTAGGCCTAAAATCACAGAGCCAATCGTCCCGTTCATTTCAATGCACAAAAACATACCATCCAGCGTCAAAACTTGGCCGATTGGATGGCCACTGTCAAATACCACTTAGATAGCGCGCCATGATAGTCTTACCTTGCGCTTGTAATTTATATAAGGGCCAGTCCTGTTATTGCAGGTATCTGGATATAACGAACGATTGATGTGTGATGGTCATGTTCATTGAGGGCCAGTCCTGTTATTGCGGATATGTGGATATAACGAACGATTGACATGTGATGGTCATGTTCATTATAAGTGTAGTGTGCTTGGCAGTTGTTCTCTCTGCCGCAACAGTGCATAATCATTTGAACTTTCCCTAAGTGCCTTCAAAATCTTAATTTCTTTGTGGATAAAAATTTTAACATGATAAAACTTTTTGCTCGCTTCCATTATGTCCACTTCAGTGCACTTTCATCGGCCTCCACTTCTTAATGCCAATTCATGAGCTGGAGAATATCGTATTTGATAGTGCTGTAATCAGATACAACCAAAGTCTGCTGTGACCACCACACAGAATTCCTCAGTGACAAAAAGTAGACTGTTGTTAAAGCTTTTCTTGTTACCTAAAGCAGAAGCGGATCACTAGACGAGAAAGTTCAAGAATTTTGATGGCTTGTTTGATGTAGTCAAACATTAAAAAGCTGATTTTGCTCACTGTTGCGATTGGTCAGAAGTGTACTAATATGGGAATAAGCCATTTTTACAAACTGCTCTTCTTTCTTTAGTTGCATCCTACTGTAGTGTCCTTTCTGCCATTCTCTTTCTAGTTTTTGAAAACTGCAAATGTTCAGGGTTTAAGTTGGTATTTGACGCCATTTATTTGATAGCCATATTTCATTTACTTTGCTTGCTCTTACTAATCGAGAATGCTGTTCTGACTTCAGTATTTATTAGGCATTTACTTGTCATCCCCACGTGTAATGAGAAAAATAAATTATTTTGCATTGAAGTGTTTAAGCGCTTGCTTTGTTTGCCACATGCTCAATCTTTTCTACTTTCTCACACAAGGTTCAGAATTGAGTGTGGTGTCATTATGCTTCTTATCTCAAAGATAAGGCGGAAGTACGAAGTGCTTAGACTGATAAGTGTGCAGTTATTGGCCTCCTTTTCGACGTAGTTATGTTTGGCGGATCACCAAAGAACGGGTTCTTTTGCGCTTTTGATAATGAAACCTGAACTGGCTGGTATGTCCAGTATGCATCCTGACCACAGTTTTCTTGTGCATGAGTCTGTTCCATGTAATACATGCCAGCTTGCATATAAGCAACTTTGCTGTCATACTATTGGCTATATCGTTGGACACCTGAACCGCACCGTAAGGGAAGGGATAAAGGAGGGAGTGAAAGAAGAAAGGAAGAGAGGTGCCGTAGTGGAGGGCTCTGGAATAATTTCGACCACCTGGGGATCTTTAACGTGCACTGACATCGCACAGCACACGGGCTCCTTAGCGTTTTGCCTCCATAAAAACGCAGCCACCGCGGTCGGGTTCGAACCTGGGAACTCCGGATCAGTAGTGGTTAGGGCGCTCGGAGTTCCTGGGTTCGATCCCGACCGCAGCGGCTGCGTTTTTATGGAGGCAAAACGCTAAGGCACCCGTGTGCTTTGCGATGTCAGTGCACGTTAAAGATGCTAAAGATCCTGAGGTGGTCGAAATTATTCCGCAGCCCTCCACTACGGCACCTCTCTCTTCCTTTCTTCTTTCACTCCCTCCTTTATCCCTTCCCTTACGGTTCAGGTGTCCAACATGTCCAACGATATATGAGACAGATACTGGGCCATTTCCTTTCCCCCCAAAAAAAACAATTATTATTATTACACCAGCTGCGATTGGTCGACCCTACCCCTTCCCCACTTCGCTGCCTTTCCCTTCCAGGTGTCACAGTTCATGCGCTCAAGTCAAGCGCTGGAGGAGCACGACTTTTGCGAGCCGCGCTTTGTGGTGGGCAACTGCCTGACACTGGATGCGGGAGGCCGCCGCTACGACCGCATCTACTGCGGGGCCTCCTGCCCGCCCGAGCAGGCGGCTGTGCTCAAGGCCCTGCTCAAGATTGGCGGCATGCTCGTCATGCCCTGCAACGACCAGGTTTGTGTTCTCAGTGCCTGTGGGGGAGTTCACCCATCCTTGTCCTTTTCAGAATTCGTTACACAAACTTTGCAGGCTGAACATTTTTGTGCTGATGAGTTCCTGCACACACGTGGATACTTTGCATGAAAGTATTCAGATGAAACATAGCTTAGAAGCCGCACTTGACTTTCAAGATTGCTTGGTTTGCCGGCTAAAGTGCGAAGAACCTCATGACAGAGATGATGGTGTGATGAGTATCTTATGCTGTTTTACTGTTACAGTCGAACCCGGATATATCGAACCCGCATATTTCGAATTATTGGCTATATCGAACACACAGATTACCCCCTTGAAAATACTATGTAAAAGTATAGGACAATTGCGTAGTATATCGAATTCCATTTTCGTTGGACATTCGATATATCGAACGGCGCGCTGTGCCGCGCCCCTGGAAGGTGCGCTTTTCCCAAAGACATTCGTGTCCGGTCCTCAGAGGTAAACTTTTCCGCAGAGTCAGTCAGCAGGCTCCTCCTCTGCGTATGCGCGGCCGTCGCCTAGCGACGGAGACGCAGAGCCTTTCCCCCGTTCTTGCGCCCCACCGGCGCGAGCTCTCTCGCTCCGCCTCTACCGCCGGCGTGTGCATTGGGCAATGGCATTGGAGCTCATCGAAGAGAGTGCGCGGCATGGAGACGCGGCGACGTTTCCATGCCACGCTTCCTGGGAAAAGGGAGAGAGAGAGAGTGAAGGGTCGGCACGGTCGCTCGTGGGCCAGGGGAGACGAGAGAGCCAGAGAGGGCTCAAAAAACGAACATAGCGCCTTCGATGGCATATTCCGCCGATCTTTTTCCCCGCTCTCTCCTTTCTTTTCCCTTTGTCGTTCCTTCGCAGCCCCGTTGACTGTCGCTCGAACAGGCTTCGCTCGGACTGCTCCATCTGCACATCGTGCGTGTTGTGTGTACCTCTGTTTCAACGTGCCGTGTGTAACGTGTGTGATTGCAGTCATCTGGTGAGCTATGGCATCCGCGGACATAAAAAAGAGGAAGAATCTGGACTTTGCAAGAAAGCTTGAAGTAATCCGGTGTATCGAGAATGGAGAAGAGAAGTCCTCCGTGGCAGACGCATTCGGCATTCCGCGGAGTACTTTAAGTACGTTGTTAAAAAACAAGCAGGACATCAAGCTTAAAGCAGGTGAGGAAAGTCGCTCGGGCGCGTGTCGTTTGCGCCCTGCTGCTTTTGACAAAGTGGAGAAGGCACTCTACACGTGGTTTCTTGAAATCCGAGCGAAAAATATTCCCGTGGATGGCCCAACCTTAATCAAAAAGGCCAAATGGTTTGCTACGGCTCTTGGCGAAGAGAACTTTAGCGGTGGCACTAGATGGCTGCAATGGTTTAAAAACCGCCATGGCCTTGTAGGAAAGGCCATTTCAGGCGAAAGTGGGGCTGTCAGCAGCCAGGAGATGCAGCAGTGGCTTTCTGAGGAGTGGCCGAAGATCACTGAGAAGTTTTTGCCTGCAGAAATCTTCAATGCAGACGAAACTGGTCTCTTTTGGCAAATGTTGCCGAATAAGACACTCGCTCTTCGTGGAACCACATGCCACGGTGGTAAAATGGGCAAAGTGCGTGTGTCGGTGCTGCTTGCAGCCAACATGGACGGCTCGTGCAAGCTACGGCCATTCGTGATCGGGAAGAGCAAGTCACCGCGCTGCTTCAAGAACTGTAAACAGCTTCCCATCCGCTACGGCTGTAATAGGAAGGCCTGGATGACACGTCAACTTTTTGTTGAATGGCTGCAGGTTTGGGACACTGAGTTGGGCAAGTCGGGCCGCCGAGTTTGCCTTCTGGTAGACAACTGTTCGGCCCATCAAACAACTTGCAAGCTGCAGCACATCGAATTGAAGTTTCTCCCGCCGAACACCACAGCGAGACTGCAGCCCCTCGACCAGGGTATCATAAAGGCATTCAAGGTAGGCTATCGGAAGTGACTTATTCAACGGCTCCTCATAAACCTACGCATGGGAACCGATCTCAAGATTGACCTGCTTGGCGCGATCCAGATAATTACCGGCGCTTGGGGCGACGTGAAGCAGGCCACAGTAGCCAACTGTTTTGGCAAGGCAGGCCTTGAAGTGGCCAGAGATGAATGTCCGGAAGCTTTAGATGACGATGAGTGCTTGGAGGACGCGTTCCGCGACTTGTCCAATTTTTCCGGCGCCGTCCCGCCCGAAGTTACTGTTGATGATTTCATTAATGCTGACAGCGAAGTTCAAGCGGTAGCCGACCTCGCTGATGAGGACATTGTGGCCAGAATAGCTGGCGTTCAAGACAGCGATTCCAGCGACAACGAGGGCAACTGTGTTTTCGAAGAAACGCGTCCGTGCACAGCCACTGAACTGGCGTCAGCGTTCAGCCTGATTCGGCGCTGTTGCGGCGAAATGGAAGGCACTGGGCTCTCGCACCTAGACAGTCTCGAGAAGATTGAAACTAGTGTTTTAAACGTCATTTCCCAGAGGAAAAAGCAGCCCAAAATTAGTGATTTTTTTTCCGTGAAATAAAGCGCTTTCATATTGTGTGCACATGCTATGTGATTCGCGGCTGTTCCAATTGGTAAGCCACAATTTTTTATGATCGCGAGTGCTTTTTTGGCCTATATCTGTATATCGAATTTTCGCTATATCAAACTATTTTCCGATCCCCGTCGAATTTGATATATCCGGGTTCGACTGTATTACATTGCCACCAACGTAAATGTAGCACTTTGTTCAGTGGTGATTGTGATGTGCCTGCTGTCGTGGCACCTATGACCCCTCCTCCCTGGCCTCTGCTAGTTGGTGCAGGTGAAGCGCTCAGGCGAGGACGCGTGGCTCGAGAAGAACATCTTGCCCGTGTCGTTCGCCAGCCTTGTGCTTCCACAGAAGGGTTGTCCTGAGGTGACGCTGCGTGAGTTCCTCTTTTTGCAGCTTATGTTGCCTGCTCCTAAACACCGACTGTACACTTATTTCATTCATTGGTGTATTCCGCAGAGTCTTCATGACACATTTACAAATGATACGAATTTCGGTATTATGTAGGAATTCATAAAATTCCCCGCGTAAAGTGCATTGTGTGCAATGTTTGGATTCCGAACACTCTCCCATGCCGCTACGGAGATAAGAATGCAAGGGCCGCGACCGCTTCGGAGGCACTAAGTGTTGCCCTCACCAGGCAGTGCCTGCAGCATAATTGCCAGTCACGCAGGACGCACAGCGAGCATCCAAGCTAAGGGTCGCGGGCTGTACATGACTGATGCCGCGATTGGCAGCCACATAGTGAATGCTGTACATGACTGATGCCGCGATTGGCAGCCACATAGTGAATGCTCTACATCACTGATGCCGCGATTGGCAGCCACATAGTATTCACTGTGAGAGGTGGTGTGTAGCCGTAAATAAATCCCATCACTGTAAATAAATTTGCGTGAATGCATTTCTCCGGATTATTTTTTGGTGTACAAATTTTGGGTGATATGAACATTTTTTTCCGACCCCATGAGATTCGTGTCAAGGTTCTGCTGCATGCAGATAATGTTACTGCGGCACCTTATATTGTATTTAGAGTGTTGTGGCAAGTATTGTTTCTCCTAATGCTGCATAACGATGCTGTAACATATGCGACAATGTGTGTGATTAACATGTCCTCTGTACATGCTCTGCATGGCCTATTCAGGCCCTTTTTGGGCGTTTTTTCGTGCCTCTTAAGATAGCTTCGTGCGAAATCCTCAAACAGAGAAGGTACATTGTAAACAGAACAGAGTGGAGATAGATGCCTAAGCATCTAGTTGCAGTAATCTGTACTTGTGCTTGGGACATTCTATCTCATGACCCCCTCAAGCTGTGTAAAGGTGCGTGCACTAATACTACTAGAGCTGTAATTAAAATTAACTTTAGTGTTTGTGTACATTATAATGTAACGTGTTTTTTTTTATCTTACTCTGATGTTTGGACATTACATAGAGGGGTGGGGGGTAGGAAGGGCATGTGCAAGTAGCATAAGCAGTAAATATAGTAGAAACAAACATCTCTTAAGTGACACATTGAAAAACAGAAATACGGTGCAATCCACTTACAATGATGTTGAGAAAAACCGGAAAATTCGATCGTTATAACCGATTATCGTTATATCTGGGCCGGCAAAAAAAAAAAAGCAAAATGAACACACCCACGTACCATATTTACACGACTGTAAGTCGACCCCCCGAAATCACATCTCCGAAAAAAAAAAAAACTTCGAGGTTGTTTTTTAAATCTTTAAAAATAGGTCGACTTACAATCGTGTTAATACGGTATTCCCTCATGCGTGTAGCTATTACCCCATGCATGTAGCCACCGCTACCAGTGCGCCTCTCAGGGGCGCACAGTGTCTTGGTGCTCTGCCAAGAAGTTTGCCCAGCAAGCCACCGCTTTCCACCACCACCCCCCACTCGGGAATGCCCGTCAAAAGATGAACACCCCGCGATGTTATCGGCGCATAGCATCTTGGTGCTCTGTTAAGAACTGTGCTGCAGACAGCGCGAAACAAGGGAATGCACAAGGAAAGCGAACGCTTAAAAAAAGAAGTACCGTAAAAACCGGACGACAGGTCAGACCGGAATATAGGTCGACCCCCCCCAGCTAACCAGTTCTAAAGATGAAAAAATCTTTTTCAATGGAAAATGCAAGTCACCCTTACCTTGAATCAAATGCGACTCAACAGGTTGCACAATGGTGACAGTATTTATTTTCATTTAAACACTGCTCATGTATACATCCGGCCAATTTTTTAACAGTATCGTGCGCCCATAGACCCTCGTGCTTGTCAGCACCTTATCATCACGGCACGGAGCGGCGAAAACAAACGAGGTACGCGCATGTGTACACACGCACTTACTCTCACTTCTTTCGCCGCTGCGTGCCGTGATCTCTACCGCTTTCAAGCGGATGCATTTGGCATTCACAGGCAGCGATCTTGCACGCAGCTCCCGGACAAACTCTGCAATTTTTCCTTCCAATTCTGGATACGCTACGGTCCGCCCACGGAATGATGTTGCTTCTGGTTGCTGCAAGTTGTAATACGCAGCTTCTGCCTCCGCCAGTACCGTATGCTCTTTACATATACTCCAAATTTGCGCTGTGCCGCCAGGTTGCAGTGAGCTTCCGCGTAGCCAGTCGCGTTTTTCTTGAAGGTGATGGTGAATTGCCGTCGGGTTCCGCTCATTTTGAAACAAAATGTGAGAAAGCAGCCTTTAACCAAAATAGCTTTGCAACAATGGAAACACAAAATGGAGGTGCCACAACGTCGCCACGCCGTGCTGCTGCTTATGGCGATGGTGATGGAGGCTGTTGACTTCAGCCGGCCATTGTTGCAAGACTTCCGTAGTTTTTCCGCCAATGACCGGTATGCAAGACGGGGGTCTACTTTTTGGCATGGTTTTTTGAAGAAAAGTTCGACCTATATTCCAGTTTTTACGGTAAATTCTCACCGTGTCAGGCGGAAACTACATTTGTGTCAGCTCCCCCCTCCAGTGATTGTGACGACGATAGCTCCTGCTTCCCAAGGCCGCAGACACTCCCACACGGATCCCACCACGCTGGTCTTTAGGTCATTCACTTCAAAGTAATTTATTTTTATCAAACTTTCAGACAAGGTTTCATGGTAAATGCCATCCGGGCTGCCAGAATCCTATCGTTGTATTCGTTATTTCGCCGATAATTGTATCATTGTATATGGTTTATTTTTACATAGGGGAAATTCCCGGGAGCATTGATAAATCTAAAGAATTTGATCGTTATAAGTGATGTATCGTTATATATCTGGTATCGTTATAAATGGATTACACTAAAGTAATGTACAAACAGGAGAATACACAAATCAATGTAATACAAAGGAGAAGTAATAAGTACCGTAAAACCGGAATATAGGTCGAACTTTTTTTAAAAAAACCATCGCGACAAGTCGACCCTCGACTTATATACCGGACATTGGCGGAAAAACTACAGAAGTCTTGCAACAATGGGCAGATGAAGTAAACAGCCGCCATCGACATCAGCAGCAGCGCGGCGTGGCGTGGCGACATTGTAGCACCGTCATTTTGCGTTTGCATTGTTTCACATTTTGTTTAAAAATGAGCGGAAGCCGACGGCAATTCACCGTCGCCTTCAAAAAAAAGGCGATCGAGTACGCGGAAGATAACGGCAACCTGGCGGCACAGCGCGAATTTGAAGTGTCGGAAAAATGCATTCGCTACTGGCGGAAGCAGAAGCAGCTTTTGGCTGCTTGCAGCAACCAAAAGAAAACTTCATTTCGTGGGCGGACTGCAGCGTATCCAGAACTGGAAAACAAGGTTGCGGATTTCGTCCGGGCGCTTCGTGCAAGATCGCTGCCTGTGACTGCTGAATCCATCCGTTTTAAAGCGGTAGAGATCGCACGCGCCTCTGGACTGACGAGGGCGCAATTCAAGGGCTCGCCATCCTGGGTGCGGCGTTTCATGAAGAGGAAGGGCTTTGCATTACGGCGCCGTACTTCTGTGTGCCAGAAACTGCCCGAAGAATTCGAGGACAAGCTAATCGAGTTTCAGCGATATGTAATTGCGCTTCGGCAGCAACGCGACTACATGATGGGACAGATAGGAAACGCCGACGAAACGCCAGTGTAGTTCGATATGCCCTCAAGCCGGACTGTTTCCGAGAAAGGAGCCCAGCAAATCAAGCTTCTAACAACGGGCAACGAGCACTCGCGGTTCACTGTGATGCTCGCATGTACAGCTGATGGGAAGAAGCTGCCCCGTTTCATCATTTTTAAAAGAAAAACATTGCCGAAAGAGGAATTCCCACGCGACGTCATCGTCCGGGTTAATGAAAACGGTTTTATGAACGAATCGTTGATGCTGGAGTGGGTCCGGCTCGTCTGGAAGCGGCGATCTGGTGCTCTCTTTGAGCGAGCGAACATGCTCGTTCTGGACTCATTTCGAGGCCACCTCACAGCCAACGTAAAGCGGGCCCTGTGCGACGGCAAGACGGACCTCGTGGTCATCCCTGGTGGATTGACATCTGTGCTGCAGCCACTAGACGTTGTGCTAAATAAGCCGTTTAAAGATAGAGTGCGCGAACTCTATAATGAATGGATGCTGGGCGATAACCCGACTACCCCCACCGGCCGCCTGCGACGTCCACCGCTTGCGACTGTTTGTGGCTGGGTGTCGTCGGCGTGGAAATCTCTCCCCGAAGAGATGGTGGTGCACAAGTCTTTCAGAAAATGCTGCATAAGCAACGCGCTGGACGGCACAGAGGACGATGCTCTATGGGACGTGGGCAGCAAGAAGCACTCGTCATCGGACTCTAGTTCGGACGACTCTGATTCGGAGTAGCGCTTGCGCACTTTGTGTCCTTCTGTGTACTGCACACCCGGCCAATTTTTAACAGCATCGCGCAACCATTGACCCGCGTGTTTGTCAGCACCTTATCATCACGGCACGGAGCGGCGAAATAGCGAAAGTAAGCGCATGTGTACACATGCGCGTATCTCGTTTGTTTCGCCGCTCAGCGCCGTTAATAAGGTGCTGACAAGCACGCGGGTCGATGGTCGTGCGATGCTGTTAAAAACTTAGCCAGGTGCACATGCAAGCAGCATTTAAATAAATACTGTCACCATTGTGCAACCGGCTGAGTCGCATTTGTTTCAAGGTAAGGGTGTCTTTCAGTACTTTTGCCATTGAAAAATATTTTTTTCATTTTTAGGATTGGTTAGTTGGGGGGGTCGACCTATATTCCGGTCCGACCTATAGTCCGGTTTTTACGGTAGATAGCTTCACAGTTTATTGTGTCTCTTGATAACAAAATGAAGAACCTTAATAAACACATCCAGATTAGTGATTTCAGTGCCGGCTTTGGGTAGGGATCTCAATTGTTAATTACAAGGTAAAAAAAATTCAAGGAGAAGACTGTGCTGCTCTCATGCTACGATTGAAAAAAAAAAATTTAATTTGTCATGAGGAGAGGTAAGGCACAGTAGCTGACTCACTCTCAGCCTGAAGCATGTCATGAGGGAAGGACGGTGGCAGTGAAACAAGATGGAGAGAAAGAAATGCCGTAGTGGAGAACTGCAGAATAATTTAGGCCACGTGGCGTTCTTTGCACTGAGGTTGCACAGCACCTGGGTGCCTTTTGCATTTCGCGTGCATTTAAATACCGCTGAGATTTTATCCCGTGTCCTCAAGCTCAGCAGCTGAATGTGGTAGCAACTGAGCCGCTGTGGCGGCTGGCCAAGATTGTGCTATCGTCTTCTTTCCTCCTTCATGGACAGCCGACTACCAGCCGAGCAGCCTGCAGGAGCTGAGCCGGGGCACCATCCGGCGCCTGCTGCGCGCCCGGCTGGACCGAGAGCAGCCTACCCGGACCCCGCACCGGCGCTCCCACCCGCGGCTGCGCAGCGGCGGCAGCAGCAGCAGCACCGCCGTTGTGCTGGCTGCATCTTCGGCCAGGGCCTCCAGTGGCAGCAGCGATGGGGGCGACCGGGACGAGCCACACCGCAAGCGGTCGGCCGGCGGGGAGTCCTCACTCCTGTGGAAGCGCGTTGCCCTCGACGACGTCTGTCCGCACCATGCCACGGTGGGTACACTTTTGGCTCCCGACTCACACTGCTACCATGGTCGTGTTAACCACGCCTCACAGTAAGCTTCAAAGCTCAAACTCTCTTTTGACCCCTCCTCTCTGTGCTGAGCTGGCCACTTCTAGCCAAAATCAGTAAAAGTCATTTTTACGGCAACTGGCGCGTAAAAATGCCCAGCTTATACTGCAGCCATAGTGTGAGTTGACATTGTACCCGCCATAATGTGCCAACAAACGAAGTCGATATGTTCAGAGCTTGTGAAGTACTTCTGGTGTGCAGTAACCATGCACAGGACAGCTGGTATTGCTTCATGTTTTAGTAGCACTAGGCAAGGCATGCAATGAAGACTAGGGTGGACAGCTGCAGTTGCTTTCAATGCATGTTGCAAGCAGGGTTATGCTGACATTTGATGAAAACGAAGTAAACAAATTCTTAACAATACAAGAAAATACTCTGTGCTGCAAGCTTAGTGGCACATGTGTAGTTAACTCAAGGAGAAAGACCAAAGAAACGAGAAAGAGCCCCCCAGAGAGCCACACAAATCTCTAAAACAGCAACAGCAGAGCTCTCGTCAAGTCTAAACATTCACTATTGTCATAACCGCATGCGCAAGCTCACTGAGTCTAACTCGATAATGGTTCCCCATGAGGAGTGTCACTTTTAGCTGCCAACTGGCATCCGTAAGCTGTTAGAATATAAACCTGTTTGCTGCGTAAGCATTCTGCTGACTGCAGGAGGTGGGAAACAGATGTGTTTCGGGTAGCTTTTCAATCGTGTGGTGCTTCCAAGCTGCCTAAAGCAATCAAACACTCGACAGCAGTCCCAAGGAGTCGGCAAGGATTCTAGGACAAAATCAGAGAAGCCCACTGCAGGTTCAACAAGTTTTGCTCATTTCTTGGCACGCTGGCTTAGTGACAAGAATGTTAGCCCTAAGATGCATCACCCGTGAATTCATGTTTGCTTGGATTTCACAGTGGTTGCCAAGTCGTTCTTGTTTTCGGCAGCAGGAGCAGCCTCCTCCTCCTCCCCAGTTGCGTCAGCGGATCCTCGAGCTGCCGCTGCCGCCACGGCTCAAGACATACCTGAATTTTGGCCGACAGCTCTGATCGGTTGCGAACCAACCATCGCAGCCTTCGACACGTCACAGGGGCAGGGGAAACAGCACAAGTACTTTGGTTCCTGCGACTACTCGTCTCCCGTTTTCTTGGGAACACTGTGCGAATTTGTTGGTCGAGACGGTTGAGAGTTCTGAGGAACTTATTTCGTGGTGGCACAGTGATTTCCTGTCTCTTTGGGCCACTCTTCAAGCCCGAGATGTTGGAAGTGTCAGCTGTGAAAGATTTTGGCTTTTTTTTTCCCCCCCAAGCCTGCATTGTAGGCATTTTGAATTAAGGGCACTGCTGTTTTGTGTGGTGGCCATTGGTCAGGTTGCCCCTACACTGCAGCCATGTGAAGTGCGACACATTTTGTGCATAGCAGGTCGATTTTAATGAGAGTTTTAGATGCCGGCAGTTTTTTAGATGACATACACATGTTCTTTATCCTACTGTACCTTACGAGAATGAGAGACCTGCAAATGAGCATACAGTTTGAAATGGAAGTGTACCCTGTGTTGTGTGCTGTACTTGACAAGTCACTGCTCTAAAGCTCTGCGGTTTCTATATTAACAGTGTGACATTCATAAGCACGAAAAGTACATCTTTTCTTTGCCTGAGGAACAAATGTTTTAGTGGCCTGAAAGGTAGCATGATCACTTGTTCTTCGTTTTTGCTTCAAAGCACTGTTTGTCCTGAATGTACGGTTGACAGATAATCTAAAGCTCCTTAAAGGGACACTGAGGAGAAATCGAAGTTGGCTTGTATCGATAGAATACCAGCTCCTGATCACAAAAACGCCACTCTTACTGAAAACAAAGCTCTTGTAAGGTAGAAAATAGCAAGAACCAAAATACAGGTACCACCACCACAGGCCAATCTCGCAAGTACAAGCGTGGTGACGCCATAGGACAAGAGACGCCACCTTGGAGGAATTTTCCATCCTACTTGGGTATCGCGAATCTCTGAGGCCGACAAAAGAAGGTTGCGCAGATCAGTATTGAAGTAAGTTTTGTTTTAAAACCAATAGTGCACTTTTATCACACAAGAAAGGCAGGCAAAAGACAACCTGAATGTTGGAAGCAAAGAAAACGGATGCTTGGCGGCGCCACAGGCGGCCAGGAGAGTTTCGATTTTTTATGGCGCTTCGCGTCTATGAGCTTTTCGTGCCCTGTGGTTTTGTTTTTGACGCGCTTCGATTTACAAGTGCCGAACAGCAGAGGAACTCTAAGTGCCGCTTCAAGTGCTAGTTAACCTTTGAAGGAGCCTGTTAAGGCTTGTCAGATGATCGTCACGGTCGATGAAAAGCTATGATGGCATGATGGTCGGTGATCGTACAAGGCAGCACTTGTGTATTCGCACGCTTGCCCGGCGAAACATTCCCGGCTGTGCCAGTCAACTTCAAACTACTTAACGGAAATCGTTTATTAGGGACGGGAGACAAGGTACAAGGCAGTTCAGAAAAATTGCTGAAGGCCTAGCTCTGTTAGGCCAGGATATACCTAGCGAAAGCGTGGAGATTTCTGCATCAGAAGAGTGCATTCACTAGATGCGCCTTTATTGACGGCTGTATCTTGAGCCGTCGTAGCGGAGCGGTAGCGTTTCCGCCTCAAACGCCGAAGGCCCTGGTTCGATTCCGAACCTCGGCACCGGACTTCTTTTCTTTTATTTAGTGCGTGGGCGGGGGGTTTCAGTGGCTCCCATGGATGCCGCCACTGAATACGTTGGTTAGCGGTTAAGCGCAGGCTCTGTTAAGGCAGCGTTTATGCTGCGGCGAGGCGCGCGCGCGCGCGCCCTGCACGGCGAAGTCACATCGGTCAAAGCGAGACCCTCTATACTCCAACTGCGCTTGACCGCCGACGCGTTCGGCGGCTTCGGCGCACTCTGACCGCATTGGCGGGGAGATCGGAGCATGTATCTATTTCGCGCCGAGTGCGCCCGCCGCCGCCGGCCCGGCCAGACTGATTTGGCTCCGCGGCAAGGTGCGCGTTGTATTCAATAGCTGCGGCAGTTCGGCGGAGCTGTTCTTTTCGAGCTCGGCTATTTTAATCCATTCACAGTACATATCTGAAGGTACATGCAAGTTGGTGAGAGAGCCAGATCCAGTGGACCCGTTGGATCAAGCGGAAGCCGTTGAAGCGTCGTGCGCCGGCTTTGGTTTCAAGCCGCCGACTTTAAACGCGACCGCCCTCGAGCACACATTTCTTTTTTGTGGCAAAAAATAAATAACTTGGCCCATGCAACCGTGGGAGACCTCGACGCGGCCTGCTGCGCCGTGCAACCGCTCTGTTCAAGGAATCACAATCCATTGGCCCCAAAGCCTTGGCCAGCCTCTGATAAGCGCAACGCACCCCTCGCGACTCCCCGCACTGGGGTTATGATATTTAGTTTGCAACGGCTGCTCTCTGAGGAAGGGGGAAACCACCCGCCGGCGCATAACCTAACCGTGCTCCCTCAAAAGCATCACACGCTCTGTGGGGCTGAGGTCACTGAAATGCAGGCCAGAGTTCTTGCGAGAACTACGTCGTCGGGTTCGGGAACGGGATCCATCGTAACACTGGCAAGACGCCGGTGCAAACGTAAACGAAGCGACGGTGGCGACCCCCGATAGATGCCTTCAACGTGCGGCGGCGGTAGCTTTCATTTCGGCAGCTGCTAGACCGCACCGCTAGCCGCCAGAAATCGCGGAGTCTCCGTTTACGTCACGTTTCACGTCACTCCATTCTGTGTCGTCATAAGAGTTCTCCGTGTCGTCATAAGAGTTCTCGAGTTTGAATCGGAGCGGTGGGAAAAAATTTTTCAACTTCGAATCCAAATTTCTTTGAAATAAATGCATCTTTCTCTCCCGGACAAGCGTCAACAAAGCCATAAAATGCCCAACTATCAGATATTGCTAACAAAAAAATTTTCATAGGGTTCTCCTCAGTGACCATTTAAGTTGCAGAGATGTGGGGGTGCTTGTTTTTGTTTTTGTATTCATGTTTGTATATCATTGGGAGTGTCAGAGGATTGGGGTTCCTCTGAATTGTGTAAAAAAAAAAAAAAAGAAAGCATCAGTTCAGTTGCTATTCTGTGGCCTATCTTGATAAGTCACAGCTGGAGTAAAAAAAAATTGCTTAAAAGCGAAAGTACAGTATGGTCCAGCACGGAACACAAGTGCGACTTTAAAACTCCTTTGCTGAAGTGTGCTGAATTCTTTTTTCTTTTTTTTTGCTGCAAGTGCTCATTACCATTGTTGTAGCACAAGTACACAAGTAGATTTAATTTTGGCTTTCGAGTTTAAGCTATGGCGTTCCCTTTATTATATCGAATGCTGTTTGGGCGTATGTTGTCATCACATGCTTCCGTTTGTCATGCCATTAGCGGCTTCATCACGAGAGAAGATGTCCAGCTGTAAAGGAACAAAGTGCAGCCTTTGCGGTGGTATGGCAATGCCAAGTTTGAAATGGAGCGCAGGATGTGCGTCTACCTTGGCCAGGATCTCTGCAGATGTCTGTAATGCGTGGCCAAAACTAGATGGGTCATGCATGATTGGGAGCCAAGTTGCTCCCATTTGTTGCCAGAGGTCGCCACTTCATTTTTTTCTTGTCCCTTTCTCTCTTGCCCATTTTAGTTAGTGGCCAAAAACAGATCTGGCCACTTGGTGGTCTCCAAAGGCAAGAGAGAATATGGCTGAAAGCCAGAAGTGGAAATAAACTGTGAATAAAAAATAAAGCTTGTCTTTATTTCTATATTAGCGAAAGCTACCAATGTGGCAAGTTGTGTGTGCAACAAACATGGGAGAAAATTGTTTGGTTCAGCCATATTGAACCATCAATTCATGCATCGCTAGTTTGTGCTCAGATGTCATGCGGAGGTGCATGTGGAAATAGTTCCAATGCAATGCTTTGTTGCAATGCTCATGAGTTTACTTCAAAATGAATGAAGGCATGTGCATTGACTATGCAAGCAGATCATTGTAGCATGACCAACAGCAATGCTATCCTTTGCTTTGGAGGGCTTCATGGCTCTTCGATAGCATTGTTATCATGTAACATTGTGTTACATGTTACATTACATTATGTAACTGAACTTGCCAATTGCCATTCTACTCCAGTGTGAAGCTCTAGGGCAGGTAGCCAGTGATTTAGGTGGAAAATCTGAATCACTCTCCGACAGCAATGCAATAGTATAGTTCTAGCATATTCATTTGGCATTTCCCAATTGATGACTAGTGCTCTGCCCAGCAACGTCTCCTGAAGTCGTATTGTTGGCTTGAGCAAAATATTTATGCCGGGGTTCACTGTTGCACAAGGCTGTAACATGCTAACAGAGGTGCAAGTTGCATGCTGCTAACAAAAGCTCTGCAGTTGGCTTCAGTTGCATTTAATTGCCTGCTGGGGCCCTACAATATCGACATGCTTTTCTCACAAGTCAATGTGAGAGCCTTGGTTAGAACTTTAGGTTGAAAAAATTGGGATACAATAGCATAGTGGGTTAGTTCCCTTATATGCAGAATATCATTCTATACTTTACATTTCTGGATTCCTGGGAGTCCTCATAACCCTCCTGGTGCAGCGGTTAAGCGATGCGCCACTGCCTTGCGATGACGGGTGCTCCCAGCGGTGGGTCTTCTGCGGGCGGCCCTTATTTCTCTTCCCGAGCGACCAACCATTATTTTATCTGCCACCTACCACGGTGGCAAATTTTGCTCACTATCTGGCGGGCAGGTTGTGATGACACCGCAATGTCACGAGACCCACCTGCCAGAGCCATGCCTGTGATTTTTCGCTCACAACACCGACACCGAATTTTCTGGAGAACAGGACTTTTAAAACTGTTGCGTTAATAAGTGAAAATTAGCTACTCTTAGTACTAAAGTGAGGCAGAGCCAGTTCTGTGTTTTGGGTTCACTTTTCACTTGAGAACTTACCTGCACCTTGCCCTGTTAAGAATGTATATACCTAGCACTACATGTCCATTTTCCATTTCCAAAGCTAAATGCTTTAGATGAAAATGGTGCAAACTGGCCTACTTTTTGCTAGTTTCAAGCATCGGATGACATGAGCATCAAGGCTGGTTTGCAGCCGACATTTCTCAGGGTGCCCGTGGCTGCATCACTCTCGAGAAGAGATGCCCTGCACATCTGATTGCGCCAGTGTCCTCCATGTGAATGCCCCTTAAATATCGTGTTCAGCCAGATTAATCTGCTGAAAAGCAACCGAGGCTACCTGGCGAGCGCAGCATCGGGGTCAATAACAAAGCGAAAGCAGTCACTGTTTCAGCTTCCCACAGCCTCCAACTCCCTACAACATCAACTTCTTGTTTATTTCCTGTTAACGGCCAAATGCATTAATGCATAAAGTTTGGTATCGCATAATCGACCATTGAGACGCAAAAAACGGAGTGGCTATGTCTACTGCAAGCTTTTTGGCAAATAAAATAACTTTCAGACTCAGCCTGAACAGAGATAGGTGCAAGAGTTTGAAAGAAAGAATTTTATGCAGCTGAGCTTATACTAGTCATTTCAACATTATGCCAGTAGTGGTGACATCTGCTCATTTAAAATAATAGAGGACCCATTCTAATACAAACAAAACTTTTTATTCCATACTAAACATCTACTGTACATGTAGTAAAAAAAATGCAACATATGCAAGTTTTATGTACAGTTTCTCTAAAGAACTCGTCAGGTGTGCCAAACACTTGTTCAAATTAATGCTGCTGCTATGCAATGCACACAGATTAAATCATTGCAATAGTGCGTTTTTCGCTTCAATAAACTGAACGGAAGTGTTAGGCTCAACACAATCCAATCAAAAGCAAAAGAGACCACAAGCTGATACTGGGCAAAACTTTCTAAAATGAAACGTCCTGAGGTACTACTACGGAGGCAGGGGCACATGAAAGGGAAAATATCATGGTAAAGTGGCACTCCTGAGATACGGTCAGTGCTATATAAATTATATCCTTTTCCACTGGCTTCCTTCACCCATTAACACAACGACTTGGCACATGCTAAATGATGCCAACACAACAACCAACCTTCACACCTTGCACACAGTCTACCCTGATGAAAAAAAAAACAAAAAAAAAACACTGCCACTGATGCTTGCAGACAAAAATGAGCACACATTAAGTATGTAAGCTGCTCTGCACAGCCAATACTAATGCACTGGTGTTATTGAGCATTTCGGAATATATTAACAATGAAAAACACTAGCAAATGCCACAGTGCTACTGCTGATTTATGTATAATTGTTATATATTGCATACCTGTTCAGACACTGTAATCATACGAAAAAGTGATGACACCTGAGCCACCCAATTCCAGTTAAGAAAACTCTGGCTGTGGTACAGCTAAGAAACTCAGGTCCTCACATTAAAGAGTAGTAGACCATTTAAGCTTACCTAAATCTACGTTAATCCAACATAAATTATTTATGGGCTTTTACGGCACATTACTGCCACGTCCATTACGTGGCATGCATCACTGTCTTCCGTTTCCTTTGCCTGAAAATTGACGGTTCGACCTCCAACCCTCCATGAAGTCAACAGAAGCTAAAGCCAGATCTTAACTACATCACAATCCTTCAGCTTGCAAAAGCAATAAAGCAAGACAATACCCTCAGCAAATAGACGACTTGGCATTGGCTCTTGACGAATAAACTATCAACCATCAAAATACGCAACCACTACAGACTAGACAAGAACAGCTTAAAGGGGGCCAGCATCAGCGAGTCACATTGCAGCACTTTCTCAGTAGAACCTTCGACTGGATGAGTTCGCACAGCAGCTGCAGTAAGACGTCCCATGTAATGCTGACCACTCTGGTGCTATACTAAGGTGACCTAGAACACAAGCCAGTGAGCCGACATGATTGTGATGCCTTTTTCAAACTGGTACTCAGATTTTTGGCCTACCACAACGGCAGGTCAAAACTGCACCGGCAGATATTATAGCTGACACTAACAGCACCGATAATCCAAACAAGGGCAGCTTTCAAAGAGACATTTTAAAACCTGCATTAAAACATGCAAAATATTACAGCTCCTTTAGGATGCAGTTAAGCAGGCAGTGACATGGGCCGCAGCTGTTTAGGTGTTGTCACAGTTCTTCCATGGGCAGCAAAAAGATCAGTTCGGCAAGACCACATGCACAGCCTGCGATGAGGCTTGACTTGGTGTTTAAAATGACGCTACGAATGTATTATTACCCCAAATTAATAATGCAAGAAAACACCTTGTGAGGTAAGGTCACTACTATGCCAGGAAGAGTTGGAACATGACCAAGTGGCAGAATGTATTGCTCTCATTATTAGAGTCGCCACATGCCATTTCTTTACACAAAGCATGAAGTTCAGAAACCATGCAGTGAAAGCTAAAGATGTTTTCAAAATGCCCAGCTGCTGTTTGCATCAAGGAGGCGGAGAGAATATTGCAGCACCCCTCCACGTGTCGAATTCATATAAAGTGAGACTACAAGAAATCTTTAAGCAGTGTGACATTGGAAAGCACAGATTGCTCAGTCCCAGCTAGCACAGTGTACATGCAATGTAAGCTGGAAATATCTTGCCACTTAACCGTCATGGTCATCCACTTTTTGGTATTTCACACAGATCAGTATTGTTAAGCTAGGCCCTTTTAATTTTGCTAGCTACAAAACCTAGGGAAGGCCCCACATTCCAGGAGAAAAAGAATTTGCACTCGCTCTGGCAAAATTTGGAGTGCGAAAGATAGTTGCACAACCCGTCAACGGACAGAAAATGTGCTCGAGAGCTTACAGTTGCTGCTCTTCAAAGCTTACTGTATGCACAATCTGGAAAAGTGATTGCACACAACTCCTAAAAGGTTATCGCAATAAATGATTCACAGTTAAATAACATATTAATCCAGAAAGGTAGCCAAAACATAACTACAGGCTATCGCTATGGCTGATTGGCATCCATGAACTATTTTTGGTTCCTCAACGTAAGAACCAATTTGAGTGCAGCCCTACAGCTAGGAGGGAAACCTGCCCATTTAGAAAAGGACGTTAGTGGTGGCTATTTGTTGCTCCGTTAAAAACTGGTCGCGCCTTGCGAAGACCTCTGTGAAAGCCGCCCCTGGATCTTAAGCGTGCTTAAGGGCCCTGCTAACTGAGCCCGCTCACTTGCATTCTAGGTCAACTAGTTTCACTCCTTTGTTGGCAACTGTGTCAATGACTGGCAACAGTCCAGCTGTCTGCCACCATGACCCTCAGTGCTTGGGGGGGCGCACCTTGTGCACAGCGTCGACCATGCGCCCATGGTTGTGCACGGCAGCCAGCAGACCCCCCAGGTGCACCTGGGAACTTTCGGGGCCGTAGCCCAGGTTCGTGCCATCCAGCGCCGTCATGCGTCCGCCCAGCGACGCCAGAAGAGCGTTGCCCGCGCACACGTCCCACTTCTTGATGGCGCTGCTGTGCAGGTAGGCATCTGCGTGGCCCTCCACCAGCTGTAACACCTTGTAGCCTGGACAATGTGGGAAAGAGGGAAAAGGGGGAAGCTTGTCACATCCCCAAGAGTGCCGATTCCCCAAAAAGGGAGCCTAGGCGCCTTCAGGGACCAAAATTCTCCAAGACACGTGACTGGCAACAAAAGATTGACGGCTCATGTACTATGCACTTTGTGGAGGTGAAAGTGTAATGGTATAATGGTGAAAAGGAAGTGATCATTGAGAAACATGACACCTATGCGCCCAGAAGACTTTGCATGTGTCCTGGCAGCTTTTGTCTCTGATGGCACATGGCAACATGGACAGTGGCCATCGTAAGTTTTGTTGCACCTCTACGACAGGCGGCAAAGGAGGAGTCAGCTTACACAGGCACCACATGCAACCTGAAATGATTTATGCTTTCCTAAGTAACATGATGCCAGAACCACATTATATTAGTGTTCATTATTTGAAAAGCGTTGCTCATGGTGCTCACAGCTCAAGTTCAATTAGTACAAGTGCTGCGAGTTGCTCGCAAGACCTTTCTACATGCTGCAAACATTGGCAGTGTTTTTCTTTCAGCAAATGTTAAAGCTGTAGTACAGGGACTTTGACTCCTGCATACCTGTTTTGCTTCATTCAACTAATTAGTACTGCTGCAAGAGTTGGTCCTTAAAGCATTAAATGTTCGAATGCAGTGGGTCTTCGTTAATTTGAGCTTGCTTAATTCAAATACTTCACTCATCCTGACACTTTAGCCTTCGTCAAAATCATCATATCGAAAGCTCCCCTCGTAACAAATTCCACATAATAGGAATAAATTTTCAGTCCCCTTCAAGTTTAAACTATCAAGAGATGGCTATATGGACTCAACTAGGTATGATGTTGCTGGGTGGCTATTCCTAACACAACACATTTGGTTTATGGTTTATGAGGGTTTAACGTCCCAAAGCGACTCGGGCTATGAGAGACGCCGTAGTGAAGGGCTCCGGAAATTTCGACCACCTGGGGTTCTTTAACGTGTGCTGACATCGCACAGCACACGGGCCTCTAGAATTTCGCCTCCATCGAAATTCGACCGCCGCGGCCGGGGCGACACATTTGCACTATACGGCTGCGTGCGTTACATTGGTCTGATTTTTGATCCACACGAACACATAGAGGCGCCTTTTGTTTCAACACAAGCAAAATGCACGACATCAGTTTCTCATATAAGAGTACTATGACAACCTGATGCACTTTTTCATACTGTGATGTAGCCATTGGGAGAATCTACCGCAATTGTCAAATGAAACATAAACAAGATAACTGAAATGGGAACAACAACACAAAAGCAATTTATTTGAAGAAGACTGAATACTAGTGCAGTTCATTTTCACTTTGACTGCACAAGAACAGCTGCATGGAAATGTGAAAGGCTAAATCACGCCAGGGAATGTCTTTGTGCCCTTGTGTTGTCATTAGAATTATTCTGTTTGCATTTCATTCTATGCTGATGGTACAATTACACACATAAACAGGTGTCAGCAATGAGCTCCAGCAGTTGTTCTCGACAGCCACTGACCACACTACAGTAAAAGCTCGTTAATTCGACCCCCGTTAATTCAGAACTGCTGGCTCGGTGCAGGCTTATACTCATGTACAAGTAAGGCTATGGCATCAGATGATCGTTAATTTGCTCACTACGTCTTGCATCGGTTAATTTGAGCAGGCTCCCAAAGGGAGACTACGTCCAGGCATGACCAGCATGGTACGAGATCATCGAAATAGCCTAACTCAAAACCTGAATATGATGCTGCATAGTTACTCGCGCACCTCTGACGTGCGCACAACAGCAGGCGTGATGATGAACAGGCGGCCCCGTATCTGACAACACTCCGACCGCTTAATTTCGATTTCGCTTTTTTGAGCTACGTGCCAGCCCACAGCAACAGTGGCTCGACAGCCAGCATCAGTCTAACCCAGCTCAGCACCTTTCAGGATGCCGATCGGGAGTCACTAGTGTTTTCTTTCCGCCCCTTTCTTTTTAACGCAGCTTCAGCTTCATTTCGGTTTGGTTTGGTTTGGTTTATAGGGGTTTAACGTCCCAAGGCAACTCAGGCTATGAGAGAAGCCGTAGTGAAGGGCTCCGGAAATTTCGACCACCTGGGGTTCTTAACGTGCGCTGACATCGCACAGCACATGGGCCTCTAGAATTTCGCCTCCATCGAAATTCGACCGAGGCGGCCAGGATTGAACCCGCGTCTTTCGGGCTGGCAGCCGAGCGCCATAACCACTCAGCCACTGCGGCGCCTGTCAGCTTCATTTCCTTCACTTGCATCCACTTGGTTCCGTTCTTCCACCAGTGCCCCAATACTGGCGCTCGTCACGTGCCATTCGCTGTGTGTGCAGTGAAGCCTCCGCACAGGTGACAGTGCCGCTTATGACGGGCGAGTCACTGTAGCGGTGCACCATGAAGGATGTGGTAGGCCCTTACGATACTGGAGAGCAGTTCTGCCTTGATGCTCCCGACAGTGCATGCAATAAGGCATTGATAGAAAAAAAAAAAACAGTCATTACTGCATTGTTCTGATCTAAAAATCAGGTACCCATTGCCCAGTCTTTCACCGCGTAAATTTACCGCAATTCAAGCAGTTCTCGACAGTTTTTTCAAGGTCATTCGATAATTCGAACTTTTAGATAATACGAAAATATTTTCTGGTCCCTTGAGGTTCGAATTAACAAGCTCTTACTGTAGTTGCTTCCCCAGCAGCGAGTCTTTTCTTTGCTCTGCGAGCACAGTTTAGCCCAGCAAGCAGCAAGCCTGACTCTCACTGTTCCACGACTAATACCAGCATCTGCGAGCGGCAGCAAGAACTTGCCTGCGCCTCCTGCCGGCACCACCTTGACGTCGGGACCAAAGGCCTTCTTGGCGAGGGATTCCACTTCTCCAGCGTGAGACCGTGACACCACGACCACATGGGTATCGGCCACATCGCTGTGGGGAGGAGGCTGAACACTGCTGCCATGGCCAACCCAGCCCCACGCTGCACGCAAGAGGAGAGGAGGTTGTTTCACACGTTTTAAAGGTTCATGCGTCCTGCACAAAAGACAGGCCAGGCCGGCATTCGCTCACTCACTCACTGATTCATCATTTAGTTTTTTGTCACCCTATAATAATAATAATTGGTTTTTGGGGAAAAGAAATGGCGCAGTATCTGTCTCATGTATCTTTGGACACCTGACCTGCGCCATAAGGGAAGGAATAAAGGAGGGAGTGAAAGAAGAAAGGAAGAAAGAGGTGCCGTAGTGGAGGGCTCCGGAATGGAGGGAACGGGCGTGGTCGGGTTCGAACCCGGGAACTCCGGATCAGTAGCCGAGCGCCCTAACCACTGAGCCACCGCGGCGGGTTTTTTTTCTCCCTAACGGCCCAAAAGAGCATCGCATAGCAGGGGCACCGTCAAAGCACTGACAGAGAAAGTGAAAATGCCACACTACAAGTCCTTAAAAAAATAATTAAAAATAAAGAGCAGTCAAAAATTCCAGACGTGCCAGCATTACACTGACAAATTTGAATGCACCTTTTTCCTGAGAGTTCATCATGCACACCTGGAACGTGATGCTACCAGGAGTGGTAGATTCGTCCAATTCCTCACATGCCATGGAAAATGCAGTTTCGAAATGCACTTTCTCCTACTGCTTTTCTGGCTGTCACGTTATATAAGTGCAGCCATTCAAAACTACAGACCGTTTCACGTTTAGCGTGCAATGCTGTGGAAACTACACAAACAGTGCACATGTAAAAATGTGCAAGACCTAGTGCCTCTCGACACCTTGGTGAAAAGTATGATGTAAACATGGCAACACATACAAAATGAAACGCCAGGCATTGAAAATCATGGCACTTGCAGATTTTTGCAATTAAAGACACTTGCACTACTAAACTGTTCCACTGCACCCTCTGATTCAGGTGACTTCTGAGTTCTTGACTTTAAACTTACGGTTACTGTTTAGCGTTTGGTGTACTGCACGCTAACTATGAATAGAACTGTTCTTATTTTACCATTAGCTGTCCATTTTCATAGAATGCATTAGCTATTTTGAACAAGCCATAAAATGATCTAGCGTCCCAGTTTTCCCTGCCAAGAGCCAGAAAGAGTAGAGAGAGCAGCTAACCACGGCAAGTTCATTTTGAGGTAAGTGAAATTCAAAAGCAATCATTTCTGGAGGTCTCGAGACACTGTAACACGCCTCATAACAAATGTGTAACCGTAGCATGTAAGAACGCCTAAACTAAGCATTGGAATCAGAATGGACAAAGCAGTTAACGAATGAAATAATTAGGAAGCCAACAGCACCACTGCCGTGAGAAATAAGCGAGTCGCAAAGACCACTTGGCAATGTGTGGACAACTTTCAAAGAACACTAGAGAGAATGTGGCATCCCATGGGGCAGAAATCAGCTCGTGATGGAATTTATACATTGCTTGCATTTTCCCACTAGCAAGATAAGGACTATGCATTTTTATGGTCATCAAATTGTGAGCTGTCAATACAAGCATGTGAAGCTTTTGAATATCACATAAAAGAAGTGGGGAGAGATGCACTGTAAAAATGATGACTGTTCTATTTATTCATTTATTTAATCCATATTCAAACTATTTTCTTTGTGACAAAAAAAAAAAGGGGGCAGGAAGTTTAGATTTCAACTCAGTCCACTTGCACAGCATGGCAAGAATGGATAGAAGAAATGCATGCCACATAGACAGCTGTGCACACTACGAACTGCATTCATGGCATCCTTTCCACAGCCATAAAAAATATTTGCTGTTATACATACTTAACATGGAAGAAGACAAGCACGCATTAAGAATATGCAGTTGACATTGTGCGCAGTTGCTTAAGTTATACCCCTTCCTTTTCCCTGTTAATGTTTTGCTGGCATGAATCTAACTTAGAATTATGCCTTACTGCTATCAACCATCCGTGCCTGATACACTGCAGCAACTTTATTGTGCCTAATGTTGAGTCACTTGGGGAACAAGTATAAGTGCCCTTCCAACTAAATCGCTAACTCACTATATTAGAATTCCACACAAAGAAGGCATCTGACTGCAAGTTTTGCTTAATATGACATTTTGGTCTAGTGCTTACCGGTACCGCACCAAACAAAACTGGGACATGCATCACCTGTAAGTATGCCAGGTCAAAAAGGCAGAATTTCACAGCAGTGGCAGTAAACGTCGCTAGGGAAGCAAAAGCCAGAGAGCCTTCCTGTTAAGCACTCCTAGCGGCAGATGTCGTCATTATTAATCGTCCTGTTGTACATGAAATCGTTTAGTTTGGTTTCACTGCATGTAATGCATGCTCACATTCATTTTGCAGAGATCATAAAAATGGTTTGCCCAAAATCAGCATTAAAAAAAAAGAAAGCACAGTTAAATGCCACATGTGGAATTTGAACAGGAATAAGCCAGCACTTTGGCCAAGTGAAGAATTTATACTATCCTCTCGGAGCTGCAAAACATTCAGGGCACTGACGCAGTGTATGACCTTAATGACAATAATAACATAATTGGTTTTGGGGGGGAAAGGAAATGGTGCAGTATCTGTCTCATATCGTTGGACACCTGAACCATGCCGTAATGGAAGGGATAAAGGAGGGAGTGAAAGAAGAAAGAGGTGCCGTCGTGGAGGGCTCCGGAATAATTTCGACCACCTGGGGATCTTTAACGTGCACTGACATCGCACAGCACACGGGCGCCTTAGCGTTTTGCCTCCATAAAAACACAGCCACCGCGGTCGGGTTCGAACCCAGGGCGGCTGCGTTTTTATGGAGCAACTGAAAGCGCTTTCAATGCCTTTCAGACAACACAATACTATTTAGCACAATTTCTAATAAAAGTAAAAAGGGAAAACTACAAGTAGTATTCAGAACTGCTTGCAGATTTTAAAACATCTGAATACGATTTCAGAGTATGCAGATTTTACACCATCTGAGGCCGTCAAAAGACGTCGTGGGGCAAAGTATGAGACACTGCCTCAAATCATTTGGCAAGTACTAGAACAACCAGCAAGGAACAGCCATATATCAAGAGCCTGAGAATGTTTAGAACTGACAACTACTGGTACAACATATATACAAACTGCAAGCTTACTTGTCTTATTGAGGAAAGGCTGATGTATGACACCAATCACCGGGGAGCCATGTACGGCCACACAAACCATGGTGGTGACATAATCCAGCAGGTTTTCTGCAAGAAAACAAAAGACTGAATGTGTCAACCCAGTAACTAAGCAGTGGCATCTGGGGACAAGACAGCACTGAATCAAAAAATGCATTAGCTTGTATTTCCTTTTTATGCAGAAAATCAACGTCGTTGTTAACAAAGCTGTTTAAATGTTAACACTAGTGAAAAAAGCACTTGAAAGGAGGGAAAAAAGCTACACTTTTCCAGAGCAAGCACACAAACTTGTTTTGTAATGTCATTGAGAAGAAACACTAGAATTCCAGCACAAAACTGTGCTACACAGATGCAAATGCTGCTGCTTCAAAAAAAAAGGAAGTAATGTTCGCTCTCACAAATGCAGTGTCTACAGTGACTGCATAATAATTTGCATGCATGTTTCTCTACAGTCAACTGATAATGTGATGTGGGGCGTGTGTTGCACTCTCCATATTGGCTTAAGACTTTGTCAGACTGTATCATTGTCATCAAAGCTCTATCTAGTGAAGCTGCTGCCTGTGTGCTAAAATACAAGGTTTTCTTTTTCCGCATGCAAAATTACTGGAGAAAAAATTTAAAATTGGTTTTTGGAGGAAAGGAAATGACCCAGTAACTGTCTCACATATCTGAAACCCCGCCAAGGGAAGGGAGGGAGTGAAAGAAGAAAGAGATTCCTTCCGTAGTCAAAAAATTACTGGCCCCCAACTTCCAAACGAAGGTTGCCGCCATTTTGCTTCTGCTAGTGCAACACGGCTAGCAAACTGATTGAATAAAAATGCCAAGAACTGATCTTGACCCTTTGGTTCCCGGGCCCAAGCTGTACTTATCAATTAAGGGACGTTGTATCAGTATCACCAATGACTAGTCACACTTGACGAACCAAATGCTGTTTTGCTTTCCCTGCCAAAAACAATGTAGGCTCGTCCGATCGTTTTGGTTCGCAGAAAGGTGCACAAAAATTAATGTTTTGGCCTTTGGCGTGCATCTAGCTTAGAAACAATGATTTAAAAATGGCAGCATACTTCAATAACAATGGTGGCAGCGATGTTCCTCGGAAACAAGCTGTTTCTTGCAGTTTTTTTTTTTTTTTTTCACCGACGCTGCGACAAGCATCCATCGTTACAAACCTGTGTACTCCTGTGTGGCATCCAGCGGGTCGATCCACACTGTGACGGCCTCGGCTGGCACAAGAACGTCATCACCAATCAAGCCTCTCAGTGAGCGCGCTCTTGACAGCACACTAACAGCTGTGTCATGATCTCCTTCAGTGTGCTCCTCTGAGACTATCTGGAATACAGCAGTGGAACACATCAAAGTTTACAAATGGAAAGAGTAAGTCAAAAGCAGCCCATTGCTCTCTTTTCCTAGAGCAGATGTAAGGATGCAAGAATTTGCACAAAGCAGCTTAGCACCATCTGACACTACGCAAAAACACAGTAGTGTCACAGTTTTATGTGACTACTATCAAACTCCCACAGAGCTCCCTCAGTGGCACAATGGTACAGTACTTTGACATTAAACTTTGCACATAGCAGCCACGTTCAATGTTGCTGCTAAAAACCGCTCAGCACTACACCAACAAATGCTGGAACAGGTATACTGAGTTCTGCTATGAATTTCCTTTGATTTCACTGGATCAATTCCTAGAAACCTACAGAATAACACTTGTGGATTAGAGTTCTTCCCCGACACTGCTGACAACACATACTGGCTATGAGCTCACCATGGCTGAAGACTAAGCTCTTAAATGCAATGCGCTCATATTGACGAGCAGACTAAATTATGCAGCTTAAATTATATATTAGTGCAACGCTATCAACAGTAACATCTCTTATGGGTTGTGTGTTTCTGAGATGCAATATGCTCCACAACATAATTCACTCCACAAAAAAACTAGCTCATAATTACACCAAGACATGAACAATTAACTTGTTGAAATTGTGAAAACCCTATTCTAGCTGTAGTGCCTGTCAAAATGAAGAGGTCATGACTTATTTAGAATGAATAACACAAGTAAAACTTACTAAATGTTGAGAGTGTTGCATAAATTCTAACTGCTCTAAGCCCAAGTAAGGCAATGTAATACATGGTTAGCTAGAACGGGTAATCACATCCCGGAGAGTCCAAGAAGTCATGGCTGTGAGTGCAATCTAGTCCTAATCCTTTTAACCCTTAGTGAAGCAAGGGATGCATCAACTACGAGCGTGCACGAAACATATCGCGTCCCGTTCAAGACCTTTGCAACTTTTCACAAAGAAAACTAACACTTTCAAAGCACAGAGTTAGAAGTTAAAAGATTAAGAACTGATCGAGGCAGTACATCATTTACAAAAATTATTTTTGCCCCACATTTTCATAGTGGCTGTCACCGACACATTTGACCCATGTTGCTTAGAGTCACTAATTCATGTGCAAAGGCTGGGAATTGTGCTAAATTATTTTGCTCTTCAAATTCATGGGGCCAGAATTCCTACAAAATTTTTATGCGAAACTTATACCACTTTACAATGGGTTAACTGCAAGAACAGAAGCAAACAGATGTTAACAATCAACACAAAAATGAAAACAAGAAATTTAATCAAGAAAACTTTTGCTGCCACAAATACATGTACCATATTGAGGACTCATGCAATTCGAATGCCATTTGTTGAAATCAAACAAGTATATTCAAAGTACAGTTGCATTATAGGCTGCAGAGAATAACCTCGCCTCATGTGGCACCAGATTGCTCAACAGTCAGGATGTATAACAGTCAGGTCATGCAATTCAATTTGGCCAGAAAGCATGGCCAATCAAGTGTGGAAAATTTAATGCAGAAGCTCCTTAACTACTAAAATTGAGAAGTTGGTCACTCCACAGCACAGAAAGAGGGAAAAAAAGCCCACTCTGCACACCTAAAATTATCACAGTGATCTGCACACTAAGCAGACCGAAACAGCTAGCATGATGCTCATGCCTTAGTAATTAAGTATGAAACTATAATGAAATAAAAAGATACTAGCGATTTTCTGAATGTGACATAAAAACAAACCACGGACAGCAATCTGGCCGATTATTTCTGGGAGGTCAGAACTGCACAGCAAATAGGTTTATGAGGAAAGAAAATGAGGCAGTAAAAACTGTCTCACATCTTGGTGGAGACCTCAACTGCGCCAGAAGGGAAGGGATAAAGGCGAGAGCAAAAGAAAAAAGGAAAATGGGGCACCGTTGTGGAGGGCTCCAGAATTATTTTGGATCACCTGGGGATCTTTAACATTGTCTGGCATTGCACCACACACGGGCGCCTTTTGAGTTCCGCCTCCATGCACCGAAACGCGGCCGCCGCAGCCAGGTTCGAACTCTGGTACTTCGGCTCAGTATAACCACACAGTTAAGAACAGGTCTCGCAAAAAGTCGACGTAACCGACCTCACGAGCAAATTACACTTTCCCAACAACCACAGCCACACACCCAAATGCTGTCTTGGTTTAACGAAATTTTCGATGTAACGAACAAGTCCGCGCCTCTGATCCTTAGTGCGTTAACTCGGCTACGCTGTTTAATGAGCCAAACTCGAGATACACATCGCTGCTTTGACTCTGTGGGAAGATATGAACCCCTCGAGAAAAATAATTTTCCTTAGCTAGCTGAAATGAAGCTTAACAGAGCTGCATGCGTCCGAAAGACGTCAAAGGCGGCCGAGGCGGCACGGTGCACAGTACTGCTCACCGCGATCGCCGGGAAGGCCGCGGTCAGGCCTCCGTACATGACGCGGTGCGAGCTGAGGTCGCCCGCGGTGAGCGGGTCGTCGGCGCCTTCGCGCGTCTTGCCCTTGCTCTGCTGCGCGAGCCGGTTGCTGAGGCGTACGCGCCGCACCTGGTCTCCTCCCGCTTCGGCGGCGGCCACGCCTGCGTCCAACAGTTCCCTCAGGCTCACGGCAGCGGGCCGTGAGGTGCGCAGCCGCGCCACATACAGCAGCACGAGCAGCGAAACCGCAGCGGCCACCACGAGCACCATCCGACCGCCACCGCGCACTGCTAACCAGGCCATGACGAACGCGTTCTCGCTGGCTCTCTACGTGGTACTGCCGCGATTCAGGCGACGGCGTGGCAGGTGCAGCTGCGTGTGACGACGCGTCGCTCCGCACCCAACGCAGCGCACTGGGTCATAGCAGCCGTACGACGCCGAAACCACGTGCATACCATAAACACCAGCCAGGGACGCACCTGCGCTAAGCGCCTTTGCTGGCTCCGCCAGCTTTGCCAAGCCAGCTGACAGCCATGACCTTGTTCGCTTTATGTTCTTTTGTACAACGTTCCGTTTCGAAACTGCTGTAGCATGTCTTGCTGGCCTTGCTCATGTATGCGCTGTTTGTTCCATATTTACGCGATGAAGCGTTCATGCTTACGTAACCAGTTACCCAAGCCACCGTTACCATAGAGTTTATTGCTACTCGATGACACCTGTCGCTCATGCATGCACAAGTTCGCGCTTTACAGCCACTACAAGTCACTTAACGAGCCAAGTCAAGTCGCCAGGTCGAAGCAGCGCGCGGCATTCCAGCGGCGCGTGCTGCACGCACTTCGCTGCCTGCCAATGGCCTGCCTCCAGTAGACGCAGACCAAGTAATGGAACGATAAATCGCGAAGCTGCACGTTCCACGCTAAGGAAACGGTCAGCATTTGAGTGTTGCGTAATATTTGGTGCTCAAAAAGCAATGACGCAAAGCAGTTGCGCGAGGTGTCTGGGCCGATCGAACAGCGGCGCGTGAACGCCGACCACAGAATTCGAACATTCGAGCTGCAGGTTTTCGCAGGGCGTCGCAGTGTGCAAGGGTGCTTGCTTCGCGGGATCCGTAGATCGCTCTCGTAGTCAGGCGTTGGCATTGGAATAACCTGTTCATTCCCGTTGTTTGTAGATCGCTATTTGTTAGCAGCAGATTAACTTCCGAAACAAAACCTCACTGACTGTGTGCGCCAACAGCCACTTGCAAACACGGTGAGCGCTCGTCGTTCTTGATCGTGTAAATTTGTGTTCATTTTCCTCTATCCGCGATTTCTTGGTTTGCTGCCACGAAGTGTCACACTTCTGTTATTGAGGATGCGTGGTAAAACCAACTGTCTGATCGTTTTATTTCAGAGCAATGGAGGCGAGGCAGAACGCGTTACTGCGCTACCTGGAGGGCCTCGGTCTGCGCCTGCGGCGAGTCCCCTCGGTGCTTCGGTCGCTGGTTTCAGTCACGACAGAGTTCCAGTGGAACGGCGTCCCGTTCCCAACCACCTGCACGCACAACCTGGGAGGCCAGCAGGTGTGCCGCGTTTTGCGAGATCTGCCCGTCTGGAACGAACTCTTGTCCTTCCTGAAGGCCGAGCTGAGAGAAGTCAGCCCGGGAAAACTGGTCGTCTCGCGCCTGCAGAACCCTTACGCCTTTGGCTGGATGCACGAGGAGAGGCTGCTGGAGCACGCGGCCGCCCTGTTCCAGCGCCTGCTCGCGAATCACCGTTGCGTCGTTGCTGTCGACGTCGACTGCAGCGCGTTTGACAGGCACTACAAGCACTTCTGCGACGCCCTGCGGCTGAGCACGTCCCTCAAGACACTGCGACTTGTGGGCAAGAGCGAACCTCAGTTCATCGTGGGCGGTAAAGAGCCGCAGTGCTCTGAAATATGTGACCTGATCGTCGCAGTCTGCGAAGCCTGCCAGCTCGAGGAACTGGAGTGCAACGAGATGAGTCTGCTCGAGAGCGGCAGCACTGTGCAGGCGCGCTTCGCAGAATTTGTGAGGAAGTCGACGACGCTGAAGACTCTGAGTGTGACCGACTTGACCTGGCGCACTGACCACAAGGTCAACATGGAGCCCCTGCTGGAGAACTCGAGCGTCACAAAGCTGACAATTGATGGGGCATGCCTGGCCACTGGCTGTGGTGCTTCTTTCTTCAGCTACCTTGCCAGGAACTCCGTGCTCACTGAACTGACAGTGGTCAAGCAAAGTAGGCACTCACCGTGTAATGTGGAGCCACTCTTCAAGGGTCTGGAAAAGAACAGTGTGCTCCAAAAGCTTACCCTTCGGCGCTTTGTGTTCGATCTGGCTGATGCTAGTCTGGTTTCGGGTGCACTCATAGCGAACACTTCACTCCGTGAAGTTGATTTCAGCTCCTGTGAATGGTCTTTCATGAACCCATGGCTCTCCCCGGGCAGTCTCAAGCAGCTTGCTGTCCAAGATGCCCAAGCAGTATGGGGAGAGTGGTGGCGTGTCCAACTGTTTGTTGATGCACTCAGAGGAAGCACTTCTCTTCAGAAGCTCGTGTTTGGACAAAACTATTTTCAAGATCATGAACTGCGAAGGCTTCTTGCTGCAGTGAAGGAAAGTGAAACACTTTGTGAACTGCGGTTTGACCAGCTGAATCATGACTCTTTCTGGGAGTTTTGCGAAGTCCTGCGGGAAACAGGCACTGTTGGAAAGGTCACAGTTAGGCAGTGCTACTCAAATGCAGCATGTTTCGCGGACTCTTTGAAAAGGTGTGAGCTGTTGCCTGCAGTAACAAGCCACAGTTTCAGATTTCTCAACACTGCATATTTGCAAGAGATATGCAGTGCACTGGCATTGCACGACAGCATCACTGCGATTCACCTCCGCATTGACCCACTCCAGCACGTAATCGATGAGCAGTGTGCCAGTTCAATAGCGACTTACCTCTCATCGACAACTACACTGAAGGAGATTTACATTGACATAAGTGCCACAAATGCATCCCTCAACCAAGTCATCGTCACCGGTCTCTCAAAGAACAGGAGTCTGGAGAGACTTGGAATGTACAGCTGTAGCCTGCATGATAGTGACATGCATGCTTTCAGTGACTGGCTTCAGCAGAGCCGAACTCTGTACTGCCTGTCTTGCTCATTTGTGTGCCCTACCATGTCCTGTTTTCTTATGAACAACCTGGCGGAACGTCTGCGCAGTAGTTACACGTTGACATCCCTGGACATTGAGAGGTACCTTGGTTTCTGGCAGGGTGTCAAGAACCTTCTGATTCGAAATGCCTTGCTGACTGAGCGTGCCGCTCACTTTGCTCTTGGTTCAACACTGAAGGAGTGTGCCGCTGCCTTTGAACTTGTGTCCTGGCACCCACTTGTCCTGGACAAGGTGTGCCAGCTGGCAGCCGTAAGCACGGAAGAGGCCAAGCGTATGGTGGTGAAGAGCAAACGGCGTCTGTCTAAAGACTTTTGGCAACTGGCCGGCGTTGTGAAAGAAGAACTTCGCTGCCACGAGCGTGGGGATGGTAAAGTTCAGATAGACCAACTAGGAACTGACGCATGGTTGGCTATACACAGGTTTCTGAGTGTGACCGACGTTGTAGACAGTCAGTCTACATAAGAGATGTGTCTAATGTTAAAATGGGCTTTGTGCACAGTCACATTTTTCGCACATAGCATTTAGTCATTTAACTTTGAAAAGTGTAACTTAATATGAAAGTCATCAAGCTGACTAGGAGTGCTGTGATAATGGCTAGGGTTAAATTAAATTTGTGGAGAGATTGTTGCTCAACGTGGAGTATTCACTGAAGCAGATTTTTGCTATAACTGCATGATGCTTTAAAAGGTAATGTAAAGGGAAATTTTAATGACTGGCACTGGCCTCCTATTTGTGCTTAGAACTGACAATGCAGCTCATGCAAACTCAAAAGATGTAAAGGGGTATGCAGACTACTATCGCCTCTGTTTTTACATTTGGACCAGTCCTCAGGATATCTTGAGGAATATAAATTTGTGACTTCAAGCTTTTTGTCCATCACCTCTGACCCACATCTGTAGTTTGGATTCAGCTCAAATTAATAATTAGACATGGACAATGTAGTGGCAAAAAAATTAATCTGTAATATTTGATATTTGATTCAGGAATCATATATCAACACGCGGTGCTACTCAGTGATGGTATCCTAAGCTGTGAAGGCCTTGTATCTGGAATAAAGTGGTTTTGAACCATTTACTGTCGGTTTGTTGCTGCTGCTTAACGGTTTGTCGCTGCTGCTTAACGTCGTTACAACTACTTTAGGGCAGTGGGGTGATAACACCGTGGTCGTCGCTTCGACATCTCACAATTTTCACACCACCACTTTAGTCGATATGAACAACCAAGTGCCTTAAGTATCTGCTCTGGTGATAACGTCGTTTTAACCAGGGTGCAATGAAACAGTTGGAACTTAAAATTTTCGTCGCGTTGACTGGGCGCTGTTTCGCTGCTTGTTTAATGTCGCGTCTTGTTTAATGACACCCGGACCGTACCGTAAAGGAAGCAGTGAAAGGTGCAGAGGTATGCGCTTGCTCTTTCTGAGCTTCGCGACTAACGCAGCATAGCGTTAGCGAAGTAAATTTTTTCGCTGCGGCTGCGTTCTTTTATGGAGGCAAAACGCTAAGGCGCCCGTGTGCTGTGCGATGTCAGTGCACGTTAAAAATCCCCAGGCACTCGAGAAATTATTCCGGAGCCCCCAACTACGGCACCTCTCTCTTCCTTTCTTCTTTCACTCGCTCCTTTATCCCTTCCCCTACGGCGCGGTTCAGGTGTCCAACGATATATGAGACAGATACTGCGCCATTTCGTTTCCCCCAAAACCAATTATTGTTATTATTATTCGCTTACAAAAATAAAAACCGAAACTATGTAGGTTTGCGAACATGGTAAAATTGAAGTTGTTTTTTTTTTATGGGAGGAGGGTGGGGAAGGAAGGATAATGCGCAGTATCTGTCTCATTGTGTACAGTTCACGTTGTGTATATGCGTATTATAAAATATTTAAAAAACGTTATTTTAAGCAATAGAAACATTCTAAGGCATTTTAATTCTTATAGTAATGCTTTTCGCCCTCTTGGATTGGATTAGGTTGCTTTTTCATGTGACTTGCACCCTTGCGCTACTTCCGCCTTCATTCGCGTTTCCGGTGTGTCGATGTTTTGAAGGCGAAGCATGGCGAAGTCAGCGTGCGCGAAGCTCGGTGAAAGTGCGAGTCCGTAATCGTTGCGTCAGTCTGAGGCTTGCCCTTATCCGATCCCTGCCGGCTCTCGCTTAGATGTCAGCTAGCCAGGGCCTGCGCGCAGCGGCGACAGCATGCCGTCTGCCGCCGCTGCCGTCAGCGAGCGACCTGCTGCGCATGTACGGCATCCGCGCGATGCGAAAGCTCTCCCAGAACTTTCTTCTCGATCCCAAGCTCACGCGACGGCTCGTGCGGGCCTGCGGCAGCGTGCGCGACAAGCACGTGATCGAAGTCGGTCCCGGACCGGGGTGTCTCACCAGGCCGCTGCTCGAGCTCGGAGCACGCCGGGTCGTGGCCATCGAGAAGGACGAGCGATTCGAGCCCACCTTGCGGGTGGGTAACCTTGGCAGGGCTCCCCGCAGCAACCTGCCTGTCCGGGATGGACGAATCTCGATGAAGGGGAAATGCAAAAACCTCTGTGCGATGTCAGTGCACGTTAAAGAACCCCACGTGATCTAAATTAATTCAGTAGCCCACCTTGAGCCTTGATTCCATTGTATGATCTCACTAGGTGCGCAAGGACACGGTTGCGATGAACATGTATCTCATGAGACACCTCTGCGCGGTTTGAACTCGCGTCCCCGAACGGAGGCCAAGAGCTGGGACCGTGACCTCCACCTTTGTCAGATAAGAACGCCGTATAAGCGCATTTAAATGTATTAAACAAGCTTTGAGTAAGTAGGGTTAAACAGGCTTGAGCACCAGTCTATAGACACACTGTGGACGCTCTTTGGTTTTGTATAGACCGCACGGACACGTTATCATCATCATCATCATTTATTAACCCTTAAGGGTCCCTTCAGAGACATAAGGGGGGGGGGGGGGGGGGGGGGGGGGGTGGTACAGGGGTGTTCAGCCGTCATACATGAATATAAATAGAATGAATATAAATATAGAAGGAATATAAAAATACAGAAAATATGTTCACACAACGAACTAAACTAAACTTTCATTCTGTCTTCGCTCTCTTTATTCTCTTCCCAAGTGTAACGTAGTCAGCCAGGCACTGCCTGGTTTAACCTCTCTGCTGATTCTCTCCGTCTCTCCATGTCTGAGGGAAGACTGAGCGGTAATGAGCTCCTGTGCACCTAAAGAGAAAAACTATAAGCCTCTCTTTAGCTGGACTTCATGTCTCTGGGCTGAGTTGGAGTTTAGCTACAATCTCAGGTCTAAGTGCTTCATTTTTACTCTGCATCATTGTATATGTTTCCAGTGCTGTGCTTTCTGGAAGGCACTACACAATTCAAATTACAAGCTCGCTTTGTCAAAAGCTTCAGGAATCTTTGCCCTCATTATGGGTTCCCTCCATTTTCCTCAGAGAGCTTGCTCTCTGGTCAGAATGGCAACCTCATGCCAACGTTCTCATTGGTAAACTGCAGTCCTGCATCGCGTTAAAAGGACAGGAATGATACCATTAAATTTTAGATTACAACACGCTACACTGACTGAAGATGGCAGTGGATAGCAGTGCTGTAAACACTGAGGACCCTCCCTGATGCATTTATCTCTCTAAAATGCCATCCTGATCAACACGCTCATGACCAGTCTTGTACACTTTACAGAAAAGAAGTAGCTGATTACAGTTACAATTACTTCGTCTGAAAGGTAACTGATTTCAGTGGTCAGTTACAGCCCCCTAATGTAACTGAACAATTACAGCAGAATGATCTATTGCTTTTACATCATTTTCCTTCCCACTTATATTAGTATAACAACATACGCGGACAAGAATGAGCTGATGCGGCTTCCTTGATCTGTTGTATGTTGCAATTCATATGCTGTTTATTTTCACCTGTGGTAGTTTGTTTTTTTCCAAGTTTTTGCCAGTATTTTTTACACGTTTCCATGTGCAAACTTAAGCAGCAACATTGAAGACCCCCTCGTCATATGCGCTGGCAGGAATGGTGAAGATATAACATATGAAGGCTTTGTGCACCAGCTCATAGTTACACAAAGTGTCGCACTCATTTGCTGTTTGCGCTCTGAGCAAAGCTCAAGCTCACTAAACATGATGCTCTGTTGTGCCGTCATGATGAAATGTGAATCGCGGAACACAGGGCTAGTCATGGGCAGGCAGCTCAGGCTTAAATGGCCTGCCATCCTTGCTCATGTGGCTTTTCCACTGCCTGACCATTTTATCTCTATCGCGAAAGAATATCCCGCGCTAGCACTAGTGTTTCCATCGACTCTTCAGGTTCTCGCAGTTATACCAGTAGTTACTGCTTGTTTTTAGAATACAGAGTAATTGATTGCTTTTTGTAATTGAATTACCAAGAACTTTACGCCTTGCAGAGTGAAAACAGTGTAAAAAATAAAAAATAATAATTAATTACAAGTAAGCAATTACTTGTAACATGTTACATACAAATCTGCTCATGACTGCTGCTCTCGCTCGTCTATGTAGTGCCACTCATACTGTGTCCGTAGGCTTACAAAGCATTGTAGAGTAAAAAAAGGGTCGTATTCCCCACTTCCTAGGGATTTAAGGATTTAAAGTGCAGGGAGCAAGACTGTCTTGCTATGCTACCTGGTGCCAGCTGTTGTCAGGTGCATCTAGTGACCCACATGCTTTCCATAAATTATGTACGCACTATACAATAGCTAGAGGTGTCATTTCAACTAAGCATGAGTAGGTGAAAAGTCGGTGTGCTAGTAGCTGCTGGTTCTCTGTGGTCAGCACTTGTTATCCACTTGTGCTCTTGTATTTTAACCCTGCTCAGCCAGGAATATGGGCGAAATGACCAGAATGTAGAATAAATTAGCCATCTGTAATTGAACTGCGTGTTCTTTGCTTGCAGATTCTCTCCGAAGCCACTGGAAACAGGTTGCATGTGGTGCTGGGTGACATCCTTCAGCAGCAATTGGAGGAGTTCATACCAGAGTGAGTGTGATGTGGTGTGGACACCATGAGGTTGATTCTCATGCATGTGCCGAGAATCAACATGCCCCGCTGATGGTGAAGTCGTGTAGCTCTTACCTCTGGCATATTGGCGCGACTGAAGGTTGGTGTATTTAAAATAGCACAGATTTATTGCCTCGGACAGTAGTATCTGCGAAACACTTGTGTAGGTGTGAAGATTTTCATTCATGTGTTTTGTTGACTCCGTTTCTTTTGAAGTAGATGATCTATGGCATATTATTTTTATGTATTCGTCATTGGCCCCCTTACTAACTCTCAACATGGTCTTGCTGTCTTGATGTTTTCACAGCAAACAGTGCAGAAGCATTTCTTGTTTAGTACTGTTGTGTCCAATGTCCCCCACCTCTTTTCTAGATTGACTGCTGTGGTGACATTACAACTTCGAATACTGGCCTGGCAGTTGCTTGCATAATCTACGAACATAATTACCCACTTCTGTCGTTGCTGTTGCTTCTAGTGGTAGCATTATTGCACCATCTTGTCTGTAAATGCTACTGTCATAATTGTTTGCTTTTCTGACCTTTTTCATGGCACCTTCTTTGCTAGTCTTGTTGGAGCGCAGTTACTTTTACTCTTACTTTTTCACTCCAAGAGCTTGGACACAGCTGGAACCATTGCTGGTTTTAGTGTGGTCTTATGCACACATACTCAGCCTTGTACTCAGTCTTGTACATTCACACGTGTTTCTATGTTAGAGGTTCTCAAACCAGACATTCTAGACCTTTTGGGTTCTGTGGAGTGTTTTTGATGTTCCCCGAGCACACAAATCCATGCATGTCTCAGTCCCTACCTTTCCTCTTACCGACTTTGTTTTGGGGCTATTCACACCATAATGGCTTACACCAGGTTGTTGCACCGTACAGCCACTGGTGTTTCAATTGAATTTGGGCATTTTTTGAGGGGCCGTGCATTTGCATGCTCCATTTTGCATGCAAGTTAGGCGGTAAGAGATGGAAGCTGAAACACACAGCAAGAAACCTCAGCAATTTTTGAAGTTGTTTGGGTTTCTCAAGGATGAAAAGATTGAGAACTCCTGATCTGCATACTGCATACTATTAAACTCGTATGGCTTTATACATTCAGCTATTTCTATGGCTACATCTCTATCTTCTTGAGATCGCAAACATTAACGACACATTTCCTAGGACTATGACATATTCTATGCAGGCGAACTTCTTTTTGTTCTCAGCGTTGTTTTTTTTTAACCATAAATGCCACGTATCTCTTTTTATTTACAACTGCTCCTTTGACGCCAGGGAGCTCAGCGTGCCGTGGCAGTCGGACAACCTCCCCGAGGTGCAAGTGGTGGGCAACTTGCCGTTCAGCGTGGCTAGCCCGCTGCTGATACGCTGGCTGCGGCAGATGTCGCTGCGCGAGGGCCCCTTCCGGCGGGGGCGTGTGCCCCTTTCGCTCACCTTCCAGCTGGAGGTGGCCCAGCGCATTGGGGCCCCTGTGCTGGACCCCCAACGCTGCCGCCTCTCCATCCTCTGCCAGAACTACTGCACCACCCAACACCGGCTCACGCTCAACGGTGCGGGTCCTTTGTCTGTTCTGTCTCCTGTGTGTGTGTCCCTCCTTTGACGTTTTGGACACCATGAAAAGAATGATGCAAAGGCCGAGAAGACGAGGGACAAGCTGGAAATGCACACGTTCTACTATAGTCCCATACAATTCAAGAACAAAGAGGCAAATGTCCCTCTAAGGAGCGAGCTCCTCCGGCCAATGGCGTCGACTGAATCTTGCCCTCTACTCCTTGACTCATCCCCTTGGACTGCCTAGCTTTAAATCGCAGGCGGTGGCAGATGAATGGGAAATAACCACGGCTTAATTGGATTAACCGTGGCGTCATGAAAATTGTTCTACGCTACTGGCTGAAGGGCCTTCTTTGATGGGCATCATGCTGCTTCGTTCTTGAGTGTACTGAGCTTATAATGCTACTTTCAGCAAACTGTCATGAAGTGCACTCAACTCTCGATAATTTGAACTCAAAACGAAGCGGGAATTTGTTCAAATTTTGCGCTATTACGTTCAAGTTATATTATTATGCAAGTTAACAAGAGCCTTTTTTGTAGCAGTGCCAAAAAATTGTGCATAATTAACAGTTTTTAATTTAAGACAATCACTTTCACCTTGATCTGTGTGAAATGTGCAACACAGCTTAACAACGTCTGTGTAATTGACAATGTGGTTATTGGCAACAGTCAGCCTTGCTTGGTATTGCACATTTTGCCTGAAGCAGTCTGACTGTCATACAACCTCAAAAATCTATGAGGTAACGTTTTTGCATCTCTTAAGGCCCATGGCTTCACTTCGTTACCACTCCTTGTACAAATATTAGTTATAATAATAATGATGATAATGATAAAAATAAAGTGAGGGGTGGTCGTATGGCATATTTGCCTATTTACCACCATTTAACTCTATTTGCCACCACACAGCTGCATATATTGGTTGTTCTGGGTATTATTCAGAAGGTTAGTAAAGACATCAGCAGTGTTATCAGTCAGGGTGAGCTGCATTTTGAAATGGAACGGTCCCTTATGCTTGTTGACGGGTGCATGAGCAGTACACTGCCATTCTGCCTCACAGGCTTGTATGTGCCGTAGCAGTTGTGTTACGCTTCATGAAAATGGCTTGCTGCACAAGCCTCAAATTTGAATTGTAATGCATTTTTGGCAGTAGTTGATGTATTTGTACATGTTTGCGGTGTCAACAAATACCATAGGCTCTCATTAATCCAAACTGCTACATTGGTTTCATCAACATCAATAGTATATTAACAAGGTGGCCATTTGATCAAACTCTCTATAATTTGACAAATTTGATTGTTTTGCCAAATTTTTGTTCCTCTCCGAGTTAGAGTTATCGAAAGTTAAACGTAGCATCAGAAACTAATAAGACACGAGCAAGAGAACGGAAGTTCCAACACAAAAACACAACATATTAGCTGCTGGAGAAGAAAAATTAGAAGACACTTAGGCACCGCCGTAGGGATCACGTGATAGCGTGCGTGTACCTTTTTTTCGGTTACGACATACTACGCCACTATTCATTATAGCCAGTGCTTTCATTATATTCGTATCTTCATCTACAAGATACCACACCATATTTGGTTACATATTACACCACTCCTTGTTATATCTGGTGCTTTTGTTATATCCGTGTTTTCGGTCACAACATGCTACACCACCTTCGTTATATCCGGTGCATTTGTTACATCTGTATATTTGGTCACGACATACTACACCACCTTCGCTATATCTGGTGCTGTCATTATATTTGTATTTTCTGTCATGACATACCACGCTACCTTCGATATATCCGGTGCTGTCGTTATATTTGCATTTTCGGTCACGACATACTACACCACCTTTGTTATATCCGGTTCTGTCAATATATTTGTATTTTCGGTCACGACCTACAGCACCTTCGTTATATCTGATGCTTTCTTTATATCCATATTTGTCGTCACCACATGCTGCAGTAGTTTTTGTTATATCCGGTGCTTTTGTTACAATTAGCTAAGAAACATTACTGCATCTGCACGCTACTCTATTCACATCGTGGCTTGAGGACCGTGTGCTTCGTGCCAGCACATCTGTGCACTGGCATCTTGAGCCATATTAAGGAACGCACATATGACCGCTGAAGGGGTTGGCAGTTTTTGTCCGTGCGGTTTTCAAGCATTCGTACCAGCGTCAGCTCGCATTATTCCTGACAATCTGTTCATGACAGCACAATGAATTGTTATCCGATATTGCCTCATAAATATCGTACAAGGCCTCCATAATTTTTCCAACACATTTCTGAGGACTTCCTCTCAATCCTAACTCATGGCAACAGCTTTTCGACCTAACGAGCTGTATACGCTATTGCATAATACAAGCGAGATTGATTAATACTTCTAGAGGTCAGTCCTCACGCCTTCGAATTGAAATTAATCTCCACTAGTATTTCGCTTGCCCTCACTAAGAGCTTGTTACTTTGCTGTTTTTGGTTTAGTTACCGTCTTTGCATTTCATTTGCTGCTGATAATACACGGCCATTGTGTCCGGAGGCATTCCAAAACATGTTGGGACTCTAACCCTTTTGCTGCCTCTGTATAGGCATTGAAATTTTGTCAGGTTTCCTGCCTATTGTTTTTTCATGGCACTACTGCATAGACTAACACACAGTGAGGTACCAAGTCGAACTCTCATTGCTGTCTCCTGTCGATGATCCCTGTTTATGAACGTATGATGCTTGTTCACCGGTGGTTCTGTATGAGATGCGTTTTAACTGTGGAGGTGAGCTTGTGATCAGCAGCTATATTGCAGCAGCAAGTGAGGTTAGGCAGCACTTATGACACAGTAGTTGAGGCAGTCGAGTGCTAGTTACATGTTTGTCATGGTAGTGGAGTGTCCTATGCATAAACACTTGTTCTCCTTAGGCGTGCTTAATGCATTTTGGTGGATGTAATGCATGGGTGAAGAGGACAGGTCAGCTGCCTGCATTTCAGTGGTTGAATGATATGATGGCAGTAATGCAGCTGTCAGTTATTTCAGTCACTTTTTGGATGTTCCGAAGTCAGTTAGTAATGAGTGGTGGTTGTAGGGGCACCAAATGGGAATGCCATACATTCATAGCATGGTCAGGTACAGTGGAGGTCATGGTGGTTAACTTATTGCTGTGTTCCATGTGCTGCTGGTGTTAAAAGCTTTGCTGTTTCAAACTGCTTTCGCTCCTCACAGCAGAGAGCTGGGAATTTTTTTTTTTCTCATGGCAGGCTGAAAGGTTCTGCATGTGATAAGGAATGTGCTGTGCTTTCAGGCAGCAGCTTTGTGCCCCCAGCAGCTGTTGATGTTGGCCTAGTGCGGTTGGTGCCCCTGAAGGAGCCAATCATCCAGCAGCCGTTCGACCTGATCGAGAAGGTCATCAACTGCCTTTTCAATGGCCGCCAGAAGGTGCTCACTAATGGAGTCAAGTGAGTTGAACAAGTTGCGCCTTCCTTTGCCGACAAAGCACCACGATATGTCTAATGGAGGAGTGGACTGTGCTCTTGGTGCAAGGCAAGGGGAATCTGTTGACGCATGTGTCACCTGTTCCATGAGGAGCATCAAGATAATTATCATTGCTGTGCGCAGCAGCCGTCTTATGATCTGGTCATGTGCCGAGCTCAAGTTTCACAAATTCATTTCTTCTTTCTTTTTTTTTTGCAATTTAGCTTCATTGTTGTTTCAGTGCTTCTTAGGTATTTCTGCCTCTGTACTGAAACGGGTCAGCAATTTAGGCAGAAGCACTCTAACAGTCCCAATGGGTGAGGCAGACTGGTGACGCTTAACAAAAACATTGCAACAGAACAGAGAGCTGGTGCTTTGTAGGTACTGTAATAAAAAAAGTTACGTGATAAAGAGGATAAGACACAGTGAACAATGTTTGCCTTTTTAAGTATAGTTGCATCAAGACCAGTCGAAGGCATTGTATGGTGAGGGTTCAAGGAAGGGATCTTCATCAGCTGACCTTGACTATAGAGTTGATGCCAATCATGGATCAACTGTGCGTGCATTTGATCACCATTATTCAAGTAGTTAACGTGCGTTACCACTGCTTTGCTTCACAGGAACCTGTTTCCCTATCACCGTGAAGAATTGGTAATGAAGCTTGTGAACTTCGCTGATGTTGACCCTACAACAAGGATAATTCAGCTCACTGTGGATGAAGTTGGCCGCATCTGCCACGTCTATGAAGAGCTTTGCGCAGAAGAGCCCGAACTGAGGCGTTACAATTTCAGGCTGGACCGGTGACGCTGGCCGTTCTAAAGAGGTGCCTTCGTCCGAAACTGGCATCTCGTGTGTTGTAAATACTGTTTGGTGGTTCCTCTGTGGCAGCCACCTTAGCGTAGGTGTGTCAGACTTGTTTCCGCACCATCTGTTGAGCACAGTGCCACAACTTTTCACAGTGAAGCCGCTATTGGCAGTTTCCAGCGCCGATTTGGACTTGCACTTTTGCAGTCGTGCCCTTGCAGTGGTGCCTCTTACTAGCACTAGTACTACTGTTATTAATAAACTGGTTTTCTGCTAAACCAGGGACTGGCAATAGCTAATAAACCATGCGGCACTAGTGTGCTGCTTGTTTATAGGTCTATGGTGATCTTCTGGTGTCCTTTGCTTCGTGAGCTTGTGAACTGCTGGCACAAGTTTAAGTGCCTGAGAAACGCGATGACTATTTCTGGACAACTTGTGCAATGGCTCCACAGCCGTCACTTCTGCATAGTAACCTACAAGGTGGCTCAGAGCCTCGCAGTCCTTCCTTTAAAACTCTCTGTGGGTTTTTTCAGTTTTCGAAGTTCTGGTTGATGCATGCCACCTTTCTCGACTGCTGAAGATGGGAATACAGTGCCATGGTGCTTAGGCCAGTTTGCAGCTAGCGTGATCATGTTGTAAATATTTTAAATCTGCTTGAATGCACAATGCAGCAGCGAGCTACATCTATTTTGATTGGAGCAAAGCTAAAACTGGAATGTGTATTAAGTGCGTGATTACATGGGTAACAGGCGAAGATGCCACACGAAGTGCTTGCGCTGCATCTAGTCCAATTTCTGACCTTAGTACCAAGCCAGAATGCTTCGTCTACTGTTCTGCCATGTTATACACAGTGAGCTTGCTATAGTTATAGTATGGTTATAGACGGTACCTACTACTTACGTGGACTTCCATGTGACTGAGGTGTTGCCTTGGCATACTTGGCTAACAAGAGCCACTATAGAATGAGACAATATTATTACAGGGTTAGTTCAGCAGCAGGAATGATAGGTCACACACAGAAGACACCCCAAAACCCAAGTCACTCAAGCACTAGCTGCAGCGTCCTCATCATCAACTGCCCAGCGACAGAACAACGTCCTCTTCACTTCACAACTGTGTACCGTAACACTACCCCCCCACCTCCGCCGTGCGGAGGAAGGCACAGTCCCTAGTCATCCTAAGGTGGTGTGTGCGAGTGGTAGGGTTTAAGACGGGCGACGTGCACAAGCTGTGTGGAGGGGGACGAAGGAGGAGAGTTTGGGTGCAGCGGCGTGAGATCGTAGGTCACGTTGCTCAGTTGCCTCAAGACGCGGTAAGGACCGACGTAACGAGGCAGGAGCTTCTCGCACAGGTCCACATGGCTCACAGGGAGCCAGAGGAGTACCAGGGTGCCGGGAGGGTAGTGGACGACACGGTGATAATGGTCATGGCAGCGTTTTTGAGAGGTCTGAGAAGCTTGGAGACGATCCCGAGCGATTTGGCGGCGGCGTCAGCAAGGGCAATGGCATCACAAGCATAACTACTGGCAGAAGGGTCACGAGGTAGTAAGCTGTCAAAGGGTAGCAACGGGTCACGGACAAAGAGCAGTTAAAAGGGGGAGTATCCGGTGGTATCATGGCGTGAGGAATTGCAAGCGAACGTCACGAAAGGTAAACTGACGTCCCAGTCACGATGGTGGTCGGAGACATACATGGACAGCATGTCTGTCAAGGTGCTGTTAAGGCGCCCAGTAAGTTCGTTTGTTTGGGGATGGTAGGCCGTCATGAACTGTGACGGGTGGAGCAGGAGCGGAGAAGGTCGTGGACCACTTTAGAAACAAAGCAGGGGCCTCGATCTGTAAGCAGTTGACGAGGAGCACCATGAAGCAGTACGACGTCATTGAGGAGAAAGTCGGCGACATCGGAGGCACAGCTGGTCGGGATAGCATGCCGGGTAGTACAATTGGTCGCAACGGCAATCCACTTGTTTCCGGAAGTTGATGTGTAAAAAGGCCCCCCGAGCAGATCGAGACCAACACAAAAAAATGGGTCAGTCGGAATGTCGATGGGCTGAAGCTGGCCACCAGGCAGAAGCGGGGACGTTTTCAGACTGTGACATTGATCACATGCCACAACGTAACCGCGGACAGAGCGGTAAAGGCCAGGCCAGAAGAACCGCCGGCGCACGCTGTCGTACGTGCGGGACATGCCGAGGTGCCCTGCAGCAGGTGCGTCATGAAGCTGGCTTTGGAAGGGGCGCTGCGGAGGCAGTCATTTACGGGGCGCAGACATGGATCATGGCGCTGCTCGTCGCCGATGTGTAGAAAGCCCGAGACATGCTGTGGCCGGAGGTGTGTTGGACGGCATAGTGATGGGTCCAATTTGGTGACCTCTGCGGATGTCCAGGGCATGGTGTAATACCCAGCACAACCTCCACCAAATATTGCAGGGTTAGTTCAGCAGCAGGAACGATAGGCCGCACACAGAAGACACCCCAAAACCCAAGTCACTCAAGCACTAGCTGCAGCATCGTCAACTGCCCAGCAACAGAACTACGTCCTCTTCACTTCGCGACTGTGTACCGTAACACTATTATTCATGTGCTTTACTTTTTAGGCCTCTTTATGGTTACTAGCCAGCCCTCATACACAAAACATGTTGTGGTATAATGGTTGAAATGATATCTTGCCTTACAGTGATAAAATCAGGCATAATATATTATTGGTTGAGGAAGGAAAATCCAGCTTTATTTCGCCTCACGAAATGGCATGAAACTAGGTGATGACATTTTGGTGAAACTTGGGTACTATCAGCATATCCTACCAAGTGACCACATATTGCATGCAAAACGTGGCTGTTGTTCAATGCATTGCGGTCTTCTCTTTGAAAAGGACCGCTGAATTTTATTTACTGCCTCATCTGATGTAAACAAAGTCGATGTTGAAAAATGGCACTGCCATTGCATCAAGCGACTAGAACAACAGAACAGCAGCAGCCTTCATAACATATCGGTGCACTTTAAACATATATGCAAAAAGTATGAGTGTTTGAGCACACATTCAATCCTGTCGTTCTGAGAACCTGTGCCAGAATTTTGGCTACAGCTGCATTTACGTCCAGTTTGCCATTTTAGCTGGTGTTCCCGATTGTTTTCAGCATCAGGATACCTAAAAATGCAAGTCCATTGGTAAAAGCTTTTCCTTGGAGTAGTTTATGGCATTTATAGTGCAACCAACCAGATTGTGCACATTGATCATCCTTATCATTTCAAATGCAACTCTCCGTTTCCTCCCAGTATTACTCGAGTATATGTAGCAAATAGCGTACTTTTGTGGCAAAAGTGCCTCAAATCAAACTGTTTGTGTTGTGTGCATTGCTTTACAGAAAAGGCAACCACAAATCTAAAGAGCTTTATTGCTGCGTGTGACAGACATCTGCAAATCAATATGCAGTGAACCCTTCCAGACACTCATTTTAATTCAGGAAAGCTACTTTCCACCCAAACAGGTTGTATAGGCTTCATGAAATCGTTAATTTTACAATGCAAAACACCAACTTAATTCTCAGCAAGCATGTACATCGTATTGTAGAACACGTCACAGTCGTTTGAAATTGTTACATTTCACGTAAGCACCAAAGAGATCTTTGGGCGACACTTTTTTTTTTTTTTTCAAAAATGGAAAAAGTGCTAAAAACAGATTGGAATATTGCACGTAACAAAATCTGCCCTCATTACTACGTTAAAGGACATGCTGTCAAACTCCTTGTTACATAGAATATTATGTACTGTTTTTGATAGCTAATATGCAAAAAGCGCACCCCCAGTGGTGGTACGAAGGGTGCAAAGTTCATGTGAAACAAAGAAATCCCCACTACTTACAACACTTATCTCATAATAAACTGCAATTCTGCCATGCACAGAATTGTGCACAGAGTGTCTGAAAGGGTTTAGTTGCCACTGTTTTGTGGAACTCTCTAGTCAAGCACAATATCACACAGCCCGCAGCATGGGACGGAAGTCTTGCCGTTCATGTATGCATTGAAACCACAAGCATAAAACCAGCAGTGTTTTATTCCTAAAACGCATACATCGCACAACGTTATATTCATGGGGAAAAACACACTCATCGTCCTCGGTTGGCTGCAGCACTACTACAACATGTCCATCCAGCGGGCCTTTTTCTTTTCACTACACGGTTCATCCGCTTGGCAGAGAGAGCAGTGACCACCAGATCAGGCTCGCTGCTAGCGATTCCAGCTGCAGGACCTTGGCAGCACGAGTCGCTAACAGCACTCTTTCTATGCTGCAAACAAGAAAACAAAAAACCTCTACAGTTTTATTCATCCAGCGCAGTGCAGCAGGTTGTTGTCCAGCCAAATGGAGCCAGGATCTGCCCAAGCACAGCAGGCAGCATGTGGAGACAGCACAGACACACAGTCTTCCACATGACTCCTCGGCGTGGTGTGGTGCCCAGCGCCCCCACTGCAGGCAGCAGAGGGGAGCGCACTGCGACTCTCGGCAGTGCCTGCCATGGGGTGCGGAGACGTGCTGGACAAAGCGCTTTATACTTCAACAATGCGGCAGATGGCGACAGCCCCGGTGGGTGTGACCGGGGCGGAGTGACTAGAGGTGGGGGAGGGGGAAGGAGGCGACCCTGGCATCAGACCGAGTCATCTGCAATGCAAGAGAAGTGTTGCTTAAGTCGGTGGCCTTCTTATGTCCTACAAGTGCATTTGTTCTCCAAGCATTCGCTTACACCACCAACAGAACAGAACATTGTCATCATCATAATCATCAGTGTAACTACGCCCACTGCAGGATAAAGGCCTCTTCCATATCCCTCTAATTACTAACTCTGTCCTTTGCCAGCTGCAGCCACCTTATCCCGACAAACTTCTTAATCTCATCCGCCCAATCTAACTTTCTATGACTCCTAATGCTATTTGCATTAAAAAAATATGCCACAAACTGCTGTATAACGTCCAAAAGCAAGATGCCTCTGCAGTGCTACCACCTGGTGGCGGGGATTGCAACTTTTATGGGAGCAACAGGAAAGCAAACAATCTGGCATAGTTAAAAGCATCTGCATATGCCTGTGGATATGAATGCGCCTTGTTGCCACTATTAACACAGTAAACTGACATGACAAGCATGATAGAGGGATGCCATTTAGGCCACCATATGCCACTGCTTTGCAAATAGCCCCAATCTGGTGCCATGCTACGGGGTGCAGCCTCTCCCACCCAATGCACTGAATTGCACATGAGCACGCAACTGTAAGCTACAGCGCTTTTTTTTTTTTTTTTCACCACAAGAGCAGTACCAGTGTCACTTCCGCATACATTCATTGCTTTCAGTTTTCAGTTTCTGTGGTGCGTGAAAAGCTTACAGCACTCAGATCATCATACTTTGGATCAATTTCCCAAGTATAAAGGAACTAAGTTCAAACTGGACACCCAAACAACAATCAGAAAGGCAGTGCCCAATCTGGCTGCCACCTCATTTCCACTGCCGAAAATCAGCGCTGTGTTTCGACACGATTTGCTCAAAACGAGCACTTCTGGAGGAGATTAAAATAAGTATCCCTACTTTGGCAGTCTCTTTGGCCGTTCATGCATCACAATGTCCCATACTTTGCAAACAAAGAATGAAGACCTCATGCTTCATTAACATCACAGGGCCCCTTTGAGGACAGAGGGCAACTGCAGCCTTCATTCCGCTTCTGCACTGGAAAACGGTGTTGTGTTCTAGTACTCGACATGGAAACAGTGATGGCTGTTATTTGGAGGGTCCCAAGACAAAGTGAAAAGTGGAACAAGCTGTGCAGTGCCCAGCAGTTAACTTCATGCTCCATAGTGGTCACAATGAAGCCACGAAGACAAGGCGCATTCATATAATCTCGAGGATACGATAACGGTTAATGAGACTTCATAAAATTCCCCAGCCAGAGTACATTGTGTACAACGTGCTGTGTGAAATTTTGGATGTTCCAAACACAAACATGCGAGCTGTGATCGCTCCCTCAAGCACGAAGCGCTGCCTGCACATCGCAATGCAGTACGCACCACAAGCAGTGAACAGTGGCGCGAAGCCATAAATAAATCCTGTCAATGCTCAACAGATCCGTGTGAATGTGTTTCCGGTACATCTGAATAATAAGGATTTTGTCTGTTTTGGATGACACGGACACTTTTCATTACCCCATGACATTCGTATCGAGATTCTACTGCATTAACGTTCTGACTCCTATCATCTGCCAAGAATACTTAGTGTTACTGACACTGGCACTACCAAGAGGCTGAGGTAAGCTCTTTCATGGTGCGGGCAACACTTTTGTGCAAGGGTAAGGAGGGTATGTCATCTATAGGATAACCATGCCTCAAAACATGCAGCTGCAAGAAATAGTGCATCCGAACTTGCAAAGCTAGTGTCAATGCCTCCTGTGTGTTGTGCCTGCTTTGAAAGGCACAATGGCAGAAAACCCCTGCATTGGGATCCCAGTATTCAGAAGACTAAGCCTACAGGGAGTCGGCAAAAAAAAAAAAAAAATGTGACTGCAAGCTCACCGTGGTACCACCACTTGGTCTTCTTGGGATTCTTGTTGCAGGTCTTTACATACAGCGAGTTGTCAGGTGGCCGCTTCTGCGTTTAATTGAAAACAGGGACAAGAACACCATGCAACTAATGAGTTTTTTTTAATCCCAACACCACTTGCAAAACTGCACATTTCGCATGCATCAAGCGCTTTCATGCCCCTCAGTGGAGAGTATGCAACGATCTAGAGGTGGGTCACACAACGGAGTGCTATGAATATGCACATCCCAGAATGTTTAGGACAATCCCTCAAGGAGGAGTAGATTTCAGCTAACTGAGTGAGTACCCATTACCATCTGCCTGAGTGCAGCAATACAAAGGAAAGCTTTACAGCTTTTGCTTACATGGCTGCTAATGTAAGGATGCCAATTAGTAATCACCCCCTCATTGAATGTGCACTGCCTATAAGACAGGAAGAGGAGGTTATGAGGAAAGGAACTGTTATACACTATACACACCTAAACCGCGCCAGCAGAGTGTGATGATGAGTGTCAGGTTTTGAGAACTTACAGTGGACATAAAAAGGTTCTCACGAAAGACGCTTCTTCCCCCTCTCTCCTCCCCCTCTCTCCAGCTACTATTGATTGGCGTGCTGATGGATGAGGACTGCACAATGGGTAGGGTTGAGGCAGCATGTGCAATGGTCCCAAAACTCAGCAAAATGTTTCCCCCGCTCCTTTCCTTTCAAATAATGCACTGTCCTCTCCTCTCGTGCAATGGTAATATTCAATTTTTGGCAGGGCACTAGATGACATCCTGATGCAACAAGAAACCACCGAGAATGCTGAAGCTGGAAAGGAAAAGGAGGACTTCGGTTGCATCATTACACTGAAAACTTTCACAGTTCGTGCAGTGTTTTTCAGTGCCCTCCTCGGATGTGAGCAAGTTAATTCAAGCCTGTGAGGGGGCTGGGAATCAACTCCCTTTTAGGGCAGCTTTTCAGTGACCTGAAACACCTTCCTTGAGCCCCTGTTCGACGTTTCAATCCCTTGCTTCACTTGCAATGTCCGTTGTGTTAAGATAACTCACTGAGATGCAAATGCTGCCACTTTCAGCACGTTTCTTTCCTTGTGAGGAAAGAAGATTCACAAGTTCCCCACGAAATAGAAGACAAAGGGACACAGCAAGATGACTTGAGATAAGGAAAGTACCACAGGTCTAATGTGCTGTACTGGGCCTACCCCTGTACGACTTCTACTGCCAACGGCTAAGGGAAACGGCCCCTTTGAGCGGTAGAGTACCTTCTCCTTGCAGCTGGACAGCATGGACACTATGCTGAGGCAGACGGACTGCACGGACAGGGCGGGCGACCAGTCGTCCGTCAGGATGGACAGGCAGATGTGGCCGTTGCTGTAGACGTGAGGGTGCACTGGAATGTTGGGCCCCAAGAACGTCACCTGCGTTGGCCAACCTTGCTACCTGTAGCCACCCTGCCTACCTCAATTGCATCCTCCTCTCTGCTACTGGCTTTTTATGCACCTGCTGAGAACGGTGTGTATGTTCCCTCTCCTCTAGGTTATGCGGGAAACTGACACACAACTAGAAGTGAGCAGCGCCACCCGCTTGCAATAAGTGAAATGCAATAAGTGCGGTAAAAGATTGTGCATTGCGATGGATACTTGTTATAGCAAACTTGCAGCTACTTTTCAAGCCAAATAAAGCAATGCAAAATGTGATGTATGCAGGATGCTGACATTCGACCGTTTAGACATTACATTCTACAATGTCTAAAAGGTAGCAGTTGCACCATAGTCGGATACAACTCAAGAAAGAAGCTGCAAATGCCTCTCAAAGGAGGCCCTCCAGCCAATAGCGTCGAGTGATTTTCATGAGGCCAATTAATCCAATGAATCTGTAGCTATTCCCCATTCATCTGCATCCCCGTGATTTCATGCTAGCAGGGGTAGGGGGTACAAAGGAATCGGTACCAGGGCAAAGGGGAATAATTGGCAAAGGGGGAGAATCAGTCGACCCCATTGTATCCGACTATAGTGAATCCGTATGTACATAATCTCTACAGTAAAGAAAAAAGAAGCCTGTTAACGTAAATATAATAACTGCAGCTGGCACAATAACACAGTCACATGTCCAAAATACACCCACTAATCAGTGAGCAAATGGGGCAACATAAAGAAAGGCCCTCGCGCTATCTTATCTCACAAGTGGACATTGCTTGAAAGCAGGCTCTTCACCTCTGGTGAGTCAAATGGGTACTTGGAGCTGAATTTAAACAGCAGTTGAAACTTCTCTCCCTCATACAGCGTGCCCTTTGCACCTTCCATGTCCACGATCCACCTGCAAAACAAATGAGTCGGCAGATTGGCAGGATTCCAACCACAGAGTGGAGTATGTGGATACCTCAAACAAGCAAGGTATCAAATGCAGCTATTTCACAAAACCCAAATCGTGCTCCCCAAAGTGGGAACAAGGATTAGAAAAGTGTGCCAGCCAGAACAACGTACTTCAAAAAAAGTGCAGCATTAAGTCTAGTGAGACCGGTTTGTACTGGGCTGGTGTTTCCTGCGAACACAGAACCCATAAACGGTGGGCAGCGGGAGTGAAGCCATCTTCCCCGTAAAAGCTGCAGACTACACACCACCAATTAACCACATTAACTCAACCGCGCTGGGGGCAGAAGACAGCATGGGTCAATATCGCGCACGAGAAGCGTAACGACGCGGCTGTCATGCGGTGACTCACTGACCGTAAGGGAAAGATACCTGCTGCCCGGGATGACCTGGCGTATGTCAAGAAAGCACCGTGGCGATGTCGCCACAAAGGATGCTACGGTGGTGCGATCCCGCGCTCACATTCAGCGATGACAACACGGTACGCGCACCCGACCTGCTGGCAGCGGTATTAGAAAGGAAGGAGGCACCCACTGCGTCAGGTTGGATCCGACGTTGTCGATGTCTACGCTGACACCCGGTGGTGGTTCTTTCTGCATGGAGAGCAGCTCCTTCTGAAGCCTCTTCTGAAACGAGAGAGCCGCCGTGAGTGGCAGCTTCGCCGCGGAAGCCAGCTTGCGGCGGCGGCACGAAAAAGTGGCGAGCACCTACTAGGTACAGACTCCCCGAACTGGACGTGGAAGGCGCTTCCATTAGACACTTGCATGCATTTGCTCCGAGAAGCGCCATTTCTGGGCCCCATGGAAAAACGCAGAGAATATAAGCTCTACGTTACGCATTGCTCACGGCAACGACCACCGTCGCGTCCGCTCGTTTGCGCGGGCGCGTCGACGCTAAGGGCTGCCAAGTGAATTGCCTCTGAGTTATATCGCGATAGCGCTACAGATCGTCTGCTTTGGGATAGTGGTCGCGGCGTGCGACGAACTTCAAAACCAACCTGCATTGACGCCATGGCGTTTCGTTTCGCCTGGTCGATTGGCCTTTTCACATAGACGGCAAATCCGGTAGCCTAGGCATGGCTACGAGTCCCAGTCACGTCGGACGCTCTTACGGCGGGCAGAAACCATGTAGGAATGCACAATCCGATGCACCTGTCACAGATAAATCGTTGAAAACAATTCCATACAAAATTACTCGTAACGCAACTACGAAAACCTGCGAACCCACGTCGGAGTCGTGTTGAGCGCTGGATCAACCAGCTGTGCGCGCTTCCCTTGTGTCGAAGCTGAAACTAGCGCCACCTTTAGTTTCGTTTAGTTTAGAACTAGGTTTAGTTTCGTTTCTACGGTTGCAGCCGCGGTTTTTGAATTGTGGATACGCGAATTTCTCATGAACGCAGTCTTCAGCGTAGAAGATATGTGAACCAGTAAGGGCAACCAACAAGCGAATTAAAACGAAAACCCAAGGTGTTGCTGGTAAGTAAAGGCACTCCTATGGTGCATGCACCAAGTCGGATATGGGCTTGTTATAAGGAGCAAAAACAAAAATAAATCCACACAGCCCTGCCGTCGTCGCTAGTACAAACCCTCCGCGGTGGCTCAGTGGGCGCTCGGCCACTGATCCGGCGTACCCGGGTTCGAACCCGACCGCGGTGGCCGTGTTTCGATGGAGGCGAAATGCGAAGGCGCCCGTGTGCTGTGCGATGTCAGTGCAGGTTAAAGATCCCCAGGTGGTAGAAATTATTCCGGAGCCCTGCACTACGGCGCCTCTTTCTTCCTTTCTTTTCTCAGTCCCTCATTTCTTCCCCTGCGACGCGGTGTAGGTGTCCGCCGAGATGTGAGAGAGCGATACTGCGCCATTCCTTTCCCCAAAAACCAATTTTCAATTTTTTTCGCTAATACAAGGCGCCACCACAGGGTGCTGCCACAGAAATAGGGTTCCCATCTCTCAACGCGTGCTTGCCAGTCGTCTGCATGCGAGCGAAGCCGCGTTTTGTTGTCGTGCGATGCAAAGCGTTTTAGGCATTGACAGAGCAACGATTAGGCAGAAATGATTCCAAAAACGTGCGATTGGGAGTGGACGGACCCAAACTTTCTTTTCCCGCTCGTGGCCCATCAAAACCAGGCGATAAGTTAGGGGGACACTTTACCGCCCTTTTTAAAGGGGCTCTGAAAGGGATAAAGTTGCGGTATGTCTAGGGTGTTGAAGGACGCCGCATCGCAAATATCCTCCAGCCAGAATTCTTTAATGCGTTCTGTGGAATCTGAGTTTTATGTAGTCAAACTTTGAAATTCCCTGTCTTCGCACCTTTCTCTCCTCCGTCACTTTTAAGGCGAAAGCCTTTCTTGGCTCATGAGTGGCGTGGACGGAAGTTGCAGACGGAAATTGTCCGCGCGAACTGTCAATCGGAAGTTGAATTATTGAAAGAGAGTTGCGTAGCGAAACCGCGTCCGTCGAAGCGACGACGCTGGTTTGAGCAACCGATATCGCAAGTGCAAATGAAATCCTAGCAATGTCGTCAATGGTTGACCTCAAAGTGGTGGCAGTATTCTCGAATATATTCACCAAAATCTTGAGCAACCGTTCGTCTTACTGGATTCTGTGTGGTATCTTAGCATTTCTCTTTGCATAGCTTACACGATTTAGTCGAGTTGGAGGCTAGCTTGCCACAGTTGTTCGGTCCAATGACATATGCACCTTCAATTGCATGCTTTCTGCGACTTGCGAAACGGTTCGGACGATGAGGTGTGCACCTTCAGTTGCATGCTTTAAAGGGGCCCAGAAAGGGGCTATAATAAAGTTGCGGCATGCCTGGGATATTAAAGCACGCCGCTTCACGAATATTGTCCAGGAAGAATTTTTTTAATGCGCTTTGTATAAACAGAGTTATTTGTGGTCAAAATTTGAATTTCAGCGTCTTGAAGAATCTAACGAATAGCCACCTCTCAACATGTATACGTAGATGCGAGCGACGGAGGAGGGTGCGAGCATGAAAGTCGCCAGGAAGGGCTAGCCAAATTTCGCTCGTGATTGTGGGTCATCTACTGCTTGCACAAGTGTACTATTTGGCTCAGGTGTCCATAACACAATACAGTGATTGAGAAAGTTGATGTCCTCTTCTCGGAAGTTGTTTCAGAACCTCTTTAAGGCGCGGTTGAGATGTCCACCGAGATGTCGAGATCTGTGGGCTACTGCGTCTTTTCCGTTCCTCAAAACGCATGCTTTCTCATTCCTTCACGTCGTAATTTTTTTTTGCACGCTGAAATGTCGGCGATTTTTTCGTCACGCCGACGCCAAGTATACCCGCCGCTGTAGCTCAGTGGTTAGGGCGCTCGGCTACTGATCCGGAGCACCCGGGTTCGAACCCGACCGCGGCGGCAGTTTCGATGGAGGCGAAACGCCAAGGCGCCCGTGTGCTGTGCGATGTCAGTGCGCGTTAAAGATCCCTAGGTGGTCAAAATTATTCCGGAGCCCTCCACTACGGCACCTCCTCCTTCCTGTCTTCTTTCACTCCCTCCTTTATTCCTTTCCTTACGGCGCGGTTCAGCTGTCCAACGGTACATGAGACAGATACTGTGCAATTTCTTTTCCCAAAAAAACAGTTTTCAATTTTGTGACCGCAAGTAGTAGTAAGTGGTTTATTAAAATAATATTAAAAAAGAAGGAAAAGATTTTTGCTAGCCCGGGCCCAACAAGCACAAAACCTCCTCAAAATCTCCCAAAAATAGCCCATCGAGACATTTGGAATATCACCCCAGGAGGTGCTCATTTTTCCCGAACACAAAAAAAAAGTCCCCACAACTAGCAGTGTCCAAAAAGTGTGTCCCTGGGAAAACCCCAAAAAGTTAATGCTCAATTTCTCGGCTCTGGCTCAATAAAATTATTTCTCCTTTTTCATGCAGCCTTCAAGCATCTAAGCGCACATATGTGCCAAATTTCAGGCACGTGCTGTCGTTGTAATAATATATCTGTCCACAAGTGTGAATGCTTGCTGGCTCGGTCGTCCTGGACTTACCTGTTTACTTGAAATATGCTAGCATTTTACACACAACGGAAAATATGAATTCAAAAAGTCGCCCGATCCCGCCCATAAACAGGAAATAGCAGCGCAATACAGATGTGATTTCAGTTTACTAGATGTGCTTTTTGAATTTAAATGAATACAAACAGCAGACATATATGTAGGCACCATTTAATGCGCAATGTTCATAGCACTGCGGCACCAGCATACAATAATGGCCACTTTTTTGTCTAGCTCTGTAAAATCTGAATAATTTCGGCCACCTGGGGATCTTTAACGTGCACTGACATCGCACAGCACACGGGCGCCTTAGCCTTCTGCCTCCACAAAAAATTGGTGGTGGTTTAGCGCTACAGGTGTCCAACGATATATGAAACAGATACTGTGCCATTTCCTTTCTCCCAAAACAAATTATTATTATTATTATTATTATTATTATTATTATTATTATTATTATTATTATTATTATTATTATTATTATGACATCGCACAGCACACGGGCGCCTTAGCGTTTCGCCTCCATCGAAATGCAGCCGCCGCGGTCGGGTTCGAACCCAGGAACTCCGGATCAGTAGCCGAGCGCGCAATCACTGTACAGCTTTCGCAGAAACTTCGTAGTTAAAGAAAAATTCGTCCTGGTGAATAATAATAATAATAATAATTGGTTTTGGGGGAAAGGAAATGGCGCAGTATCTGTCTCATATATCGTTGGACACCTGAACCGCGCCGTAAGGGAAGGGATAAAGGAGGGAATGAAAGAAGAAAGGAAGAGGTGCCGTAGTGGAGGGCTCCGGAATAATTTAGACCACCTGGGGATCTTTAACGTGCACTGACATCGCACAGCACACGGGCGCCTTAGCGTTTTTCCTCCATAAAAACGCAGCCGCCGCGGTCGGGTTCGAACCCGGGAACTCCGGATCAGTAGTCGAGCACCCTAACCACTGAGCCACCGCGGCGGGTCGTCCTGGTGATCAGGACGAATATTTCTTAAACAACGATGTTTCTGAGAAAGCTGTATAGCTTTCCTTTGTAGCCGTATGGCTGCGCTTGGGTGGCGGCCAATGAGTAATTACTCCCTTATTATAATAATTGTTTTTTTTTTTGGTGGAAAGGAAATGGCGCAGTATCTGTCTCATATATCGTTGGACACCTGAACCGCGCCGTAAGGGAAGGGATAAAGGTGGGAGTGAAAGAAGAAAGAGAGAAATAGGTGCCGTAGTGGAGGGCTCCGGAATAATTTCGACCACCTGGGGATCTTTAACGTGCACTGACATCGCACAGCACACGGGCGCCTTAGCGTTTTTCCTCCATAAAAACGCAGCCGCCGCGGTTGGGTTCGAACCCGGGAACTCCGGATCAGTAGTCGAGCGCCCTAACCACTGAGCCACCGCGGCGGGTTTACTCCCTTATTCAAAACGCAATTTCTGTGCAAAATTTTAACTCGAACAATTCATCGGTTTAGCTTAAAGAATAATTCTACGGCGCGTGCTTAATAGCGCAACAACTGTATGAACTAATTAACTTTGCTAAAGTCTACTAACTCCAGACGTCAGCGCCAGTTACTCCCTTAGCGGCCGGACGGGAGCTAATTGGAGCCTCACATCGCTGTCACGGCAACTGTATCCAGCAGGAAAAGCTTTTTTCTGGGCGGGTTTCGGTCTTTTCCGACGATACATTTTTAAACCACTGAGCAACTTCGCTTTCCCGATGCCTTAATTATATCACCTTACGCCATTATCGTCGATCGCCGTAGCCTCTTGCGTTAAGAGCGCTCAGTTCGTTCACCTCGATGCCGTCCGTTCTGACCGGCTGTGCGAATGAATTATTAATTTTTCTTCCAGTCACCAGGTGTACTGAAGTAGTAGAAACCGAAACTAACTGGAGCTTGCTAAGAACATAGCCTGTGCAAGAAGTTTCGCAGCGTTAGCAATGCAGTATCTGCCTGCGGTTTCCACTGCAAGTTATGGCATGCATCAATTGGTTAGTTCTGCATTGCAGTTGAGTGTGTTATGTGGTTTGTGCTTGCTAACTTTCCGTACACCGTTTCTCGTTTTTGAGCAATTGTTTTAAATTTTTTGCACGTTGCTCAATCTTGCTTGCGACACAGCCTTGAGCTGTGGCGCACTTGAACTCTTGAACGTGTTTGAATGTTATGGTCTTACAAAAAAACGCTGCTACGTGGAAAAAAAAATGCTTCTACCATTGTGTTTCGCCCCCTTTCTGTTTTATTTCGTTTTATTTACTACCTAGTGTTTCGTTCTACAGCACCAGTGATGTCTGGAATTGGCGGATTCAAAGCCGCTAGGAGCGCTGCAGTAGTTGTTCGGCTCTGATGAGCAGGAGCAGGAGTTGAGGGAGTGTCCACGATTTGGATTCTGTGCGGTGGACGGATTTCCGAAGATTAGTGTTTTATCCGAGTAGTCCGACGAGGAAAAACGAGGGTGCGCCCTCTTGTTGCGAAATAAGCCCAGTCAGCACCCATCAGCCCAACACCTGGTAAGTTGCGCGACCACAACGGCATCCTTCGCTGCTCCGGTGACAGCGTCCAAAACTTGCGGGTGCCAAGCTTTGCCACGGAAAAAGAGAAAGTATAAACCGTATGAGGCTTAGCTTCGGCCATGTTGCGATCGGCGACGCCCAAACGCATTTGCCCCCGTTGAAATTCTCGCTCGCTGCTGTCCGTTTCAGGCTTAAAAATGGTCGATAATGCGTGTTCTCTCCTGACGCGTCGACCTCGCCCCGAGTGGCGACCGTCCAATCGGGCAAGCCTCTCTCCGGCCGTGCGGAGCGGAGGACGCTGTTCCGTCACCATGGCCGGTCGGAAACCAAATTAGTAAACACTGCACGCCGATTTTCCACGGGGCGGTCCGTTTGACAGTGGCCGCGCTGCTCGCTTTCGAAATCTACGCGTGCTTTGAAGTGATGGGGGAATTTTCGCTACGCTTCGTTGCGTTTAGTGCGGCGCATTCTGTACGGGTGGTAGTACTACGCTCCCGCTACCTGTTAGATCGCCGCGCGCATTCCTCAAAGCCGGGCGCGGAATGTGCCACGAATGGGCGGCGGCATGCGACCAGTTTGCGAGCGGGCATCCGTTGGCACGTCGTCAGCGATTTGAATCGCACCGACTCGCCGCACTTTCGTTACTGGCGGCGAGCGCGATCGCAGTGTTCCCGATGCTTGCTGCGGGCTCTTGCGCGCGCATGGCCTTACGATGACCCAGAGGCGTGGCCCAAGCTTTCGCTCTTGGCGCCCGGGGCTCCCCCCTTACGAACCGTGCCAAGGAAAAGAGCAGGCGGGGCCACTCAATTTACGTTCATTCCAGAGGGCAGAAACGTGTTATTGCGATGTTTTGGTCAGCGACCGTCGTTCTTATCTGGCGCTTGCGCGAAGGCGCATCCGCCGATTATTTTAGTGCGCGCTGGAGCGTGACGCGATATTGCGGCCGTTGGACGCGACGCGACATGCGATGCGTTTGCTGAGGTGCAGGGGAAAATGGAAAGGGGAAAAGTGTGCTTCAGTAACGGGGTTTCGGGTCTCGACTGATGACGAAATCGAGACAAGAGTTCACGCGAGTCGTTTTTACAGAATCGCGATTACCTGCAGCGCGGCAGTTTTCGCATCGGGTTGCGTTTGGTTGTTTTTAAACTGTGCGGTCAGAACATGGGCATAGATTGCAGCCCCCTGCACTCGACGTGTACTCTGCTTGCGTGGAGCAGATTTTTAGAAAACTGCTTGCCGTGGGAGTAGTTTAGCGCACATGAAAATTAAGTTTCGTGATCGTTCCTTGTCACGTGAACGCATGGTCTATCATAATGGTGTTAATAATGATGCCAATTGCATTAAAAAAATATCGCAAAACTTGTGTACGTTGGAAAGGCGAATTTGGTGTTTCTTTAATTACACTTGTGGTTATTACAAAGTGATGTGCATGAGTCAATGTGCATGACAGCTGCTGGTGCCCTGGCCTTCAAAAAAAAATGCCGATTTTGATCTTGGGACAAATGCGCGGTCAAAGTACAGAAAGATGGCCTTGATGCTTGACAAATTAAAATCAGCTGAACACATGCGTGTGAGCCCAAAGGCACATAATTATCTGGCATTAAAATCAACCTAATGTGCAAACAGTTCTTAATGTGAGCAGTGTGCAGGGAAAAATGGAGACCCAATTTAGTTGTAGGCCGTGTTAACGAGAAGCATCAGTGCACAGGTAACTTAGGTGCTATCCTTTCTCTTATCAGTAGGTGATGAAGGTGTGCAGCATGTTAGCAGTGCTTGCATCCTGTTCCGTCAGCAGTAATGTGTTATGCTATAACCTTTAAAAGTTAATTATACTGTGTATATTGTATGTCGACATCTTAAGTGTTACCTCAGTTCTTTGCAAGAATTTAAACTGCCCTCTTTGTTTGAGAGCGTCTTTGGAACGTATGCAATTTTTATTTAACTTTATTATGTCTCTGTGCTTGTATTTACACAACTTACGAAGGGATATGAGCCTCTGCAAGTGCAGAGGGAGTAGGAGCAAACAGTTAAGTGTAGGTGACTTGTATTGCCAGTTAATATTGTTTTCATCTTGCCTGTGGCTGGTTATGTTTGTAACGAGACTTTATGTGCTTTTTCTTGTGCTTGTCATTTTAAATGAAGACTTGAAGTGTGCAGTCAAAGAAAGCTTTTGTCAAAAGTGGGTGGCGCATTTTCTTTGAGGAATAACAAAGTGTATTAAATTGGCCGTGGCTAGTGTGGTCGTTCTTTTTAAATTGTGACTGCTTATTTAATTTGTGTAAATTTTGCAGCTTCCTAGCTGCTGTAGTTAGAAATCTTGAGTTAGAAGAAACGAGGATAACAAGGGAAGCATAAAGTAAGAAAGTGTGTACAAAAATAGTCATACTTGATAGTGCTTCAAGGATTAGTAGGTACCAGGGATTTGCTAAGGCTTGTGCACTGTGGGTGCATGCAACTGATCACAGTTGCAAGGAGCAAGGCCACGGACAAGGGATAATCAGGTCAGGATTTGTGCTTTCAGTGATGAGCTGTTTGGTGGCCCTCTTAACCACAGCAAGTTTTCAGACTTGGAAATTTTGCGTGCTTCCAGTAGTTGCTAAGTTTATCAATTTTGACTACGGTTCTTATTGACTTCCTTACTTGTGAATGACAAGTACAGGGGATGCTGTATTTTTCAGCGCTAGCTCAAGCTGTGTAGAACACCTTTCACACAGTAATCTGGCAGCAGGCACCTTCCAGTGCTTGGGTACACTACAAGTAGTAGCGTCTGCGCAGGGACTGTTGCTGTGAAGGAATTTGAAGAGAGTGCTTGTCTCTTGTGTTTGCTCATGTTAGGCAGTGGCTATCCGAAACAAGGCTTCTGTGGAGATTGTGGGCTTTGGCGAGATAAAGGTGCTTCAAGTGCATACTGTTTGGCTGCACGTACTGGGAACTCCCAAAGAATTTGAGATAAGGTCTCTACGGCTTATAGCATAAGCGGAAGTGTGGGCTATTGTCATAGCTTCAATGTGTTCTGTGGACATCAGTGAGATAGGCGCCATTCTGAAGAACATTGTATGACCGAGCCTTATATAGTCATTGAGCTGTAAATATCCGTGTTTATTATTTGCAGTCACACCTAGTGGACTACATACACATATTGGCTATAGGCTAGTAGAGTGCTATACTTCATTTGCAAAAATTTTAAAGATGCATCCTGGCAAGTGAAGGAAATGCCTCATTTCTTATAAGTCAGGCCCGTGTTTAATTATGCATATGCCATGTGGGGCCCCGTTTATTCAACAACTATAAGAATTTTGAAAGCCAAGTGGCATGATCTGACATCTGCAATATGCTTCCTGCTATCTCTCAAACGCTATACCGGGCTGGAAACCGTTAAAGATCGAAAGGCAAAACCTAGGATTGAAATTGTTTCATTGTATGCATTATAACGAAACTGGTGTTGACAACAGTATCATTTGTGACCAACCTTAATTTCAAGATGATCTGACAACTCTGAAGAAGTTTATTGAATATTCCTGTAAAACTAAGTTTCAGTGGTTAATTTTCATTTTTCACCAAGCATGAGGAGACTGGAGTTGGCTATCTGATTAACAGCTCAGCATTTCCAACAAGTTATTACAGCATATTTTATCCCTTTGATTTTTCTTTGTGCATTTGTGATCACGTAGACTTGTATGTTTTCAGTTTTTTTTTTTTAAGAGTAGATTTTTGCGGGCCTCCTAGATCTTAACCTGCTTACAAGGTGTAAGCGGGTGAAATTTATTTGTATGTATTATATTATTATTCTCCTCTTTATGGTGATGTTTTTATAGCAATATAGTTACACTCCAGATAAATGAACAGAATAGGGGACACGCTGTGCTAAATATGTCAAGATATTTTGGGGAAGATTTTGTAGTAAACGTTGAGACTTTGGTCATGATATTAACGTCTTTGATATGTTAAAGCGCACAGCTTGCATCTCTTCGTGACGTTTGTTTTTGTTTGTTTTATTTTCTTTTCAGTGAGAAAATGCATTGCTTGACATTGCTTGACATTGAGACAGCATTGCTTGACATTGCTTGGAGCTTAACGGAGTTCCAGGCAGTGGTTGTTGGCTCTTAGAAGCTTGGTAGTGCAAAGGTTACGAACTAAATGCCACCTACAAAACTGCTCTCCGCATGAATTGTGCGGGGAGATTTCAGCAGTCATTAGAGAAGCACATGTTCAACATGTGGCTGATGCATTGCATTTCAAGCCTTGAACAATGGTATAGCTTGCAAGGCCAGCTCTGACAGGCGGTATGATGATGATTTATGCTCCAGTTATTGGGGCACAGCAAAAGTCTGTGTAGGTATCATTTTATGCTTATCAGCAGCAAGTGGGTTCGCAGTGCTGAGCACAGGAGGTTTTCGTGCTGTTTGTGTGTTGTGCACGTTTGTTGATCATCGTAAGCATGCCCATTCATAACTCCACTCAGGCATGTTTGAACTCGTGAATGCCTTCATGAGCACCCGGGAATATGGGTTTCAGTGAGTCTAAGTGGGTCCTAGCTTTTGTGAATTGTTGGTACGCCTCAGATTGATTGCCTGCGAATATATCAAGCCCTGGTGAGCTGTGACTCTAAATGCCTGCAACTGTGTGCCTTTCCTGGCTTCCATAGGGGGGCCACTTGAGCCATGGCTGAAGAGAAAGAGTCGCCCGAGGAGAATGGCCCTGCCGAATCGAGCCCGTCGAGCAAGTCTCGACGGTCGGGGATCCTGCGTGCTCGCTCCACAGCCGCCTGCCGTGTGCACCTGCTGGATGGCTCAGACTACGAGTGCCAGCTTGATGTGAGTGCTTCATTTCTTACGGCATTCCTCAGGCGTTGGAAGTCACACTCGTCTGGCCTGATGTTGCGTTGATTGCAATTTTAAATACTAGAGGGTGTTAGTTGTCCGTGAAACACATTTTGCGTCTTTTATGTGTGTTTTGAGCCTGACAACAGTCATTTTTGTCAAAATTCGCCCCAAAAATTGGGCGGTTTTGGTTCGTTTTTCGAGAATTAATTTGGTGGTTAAAGGGTTAGGAGTGTGCGTGAGGAAAAACTGTTCCAATTTTGTTATGAACTCTTATACTCACTGCTTTTCAGTGCTCAGCAACTTTTACAGATGAACCACTCTTAACATCTCGTAGTAATCGTGCCGGTCAGATTTTGTCTGAATGACGTTGTTGTGAAAGTGCATGCAGTGACGTGGCACAGAACTTGGGCACAGTTGCATACCTGGTTGGCTGCTGGCAGCTGTAAGACCCACTTCAGGGCCAAGATATGCAAGATAGGCTAGTCCTGAGCAGTGCTGAGTGACAATGTAGAATTTCTAGCAGAACTGATTGATCTAGGCTTAACAACCTGTGTGTTTTGACTAGTTTCAGAGCAGTAACAGACAAATGGCGCTTGCAGGTAGAATATGCTCAGTCATGCATTTGTATGGGCTTTTCAGTTGAGAGCTTGACAAAAATTTGCCTTGTCAGGAATCATGATTTGAAAGCATGAAATTCCAGTCACGGGCAAGGCCAGGGATGGTTAAAATGTGGCGGTACAGTCATAAAGTTTCCTCATTCTCACTAACTTGTCATCGGCGGGTCTAAACAGGTCCTGAAGTGTCTCATTCTAGTGGTCCTTTATTTTTTCAATGGCTGCACACTGTAATCTTTGTGAAGTTTTAAGTAAGCTCTGAGAACCCCTAGGCTCCAATATAACATACCTTTCTAATGGGTCAAGCCGCCGCTGTGGCTGAGTGGTTATGGCGCTCGGCTGCCGGCCCGAAAGACGCGAGTTCGATCCCGGCCGCGGCGGTCGAATTTCGATGGAGGCGAAATTCTAGAGGCCCGTGTGCTGTGTGATGTCAGTTCACGTAAAAGAACCCCAGGTGGTCGAAATTTCTGGAGCCCTTCACTACGGCGTCTCTCATAGCCTGAGTCGCTTTGGGACGTTAAAACCCCATAAACCAAACCTTTCTAATGGGTCAGTTATTTTTCTTGTGAAGAACATTGCCCCATTCAAGGGAACTTAGACATAGTTAAGAATTACAGGGATGTAGAAGCACGGGTATACATAGAAATTTATTTGAAAAAAACATTAAACAAATGACCGCATGACAAGTCATTAGTGTCTATTTGGCATGTCTTTTGTGCTCACAGAAATACTAAGAATTCCGAAAGATATGCCATTCAGAGATAAATAAGAGAGAACCATGAAAAAAAAAAAACAGGCCATCACAAAAGCCTTCAACATGCAGTTTTTGGTCTTGAAAGTCACATCAAACCCAGCTCTCTCTGCATGCATTGTGCACGAGCATCTTCTCTTGAAGTGTGGTAGTGGAGGCTGGATGGCTGCTCTCAAAATATGGAAATGTGATCTCTGTTCAGGTACTAGTCGGACGCAGTTGATGCACCACATTCAACAGGATGCGATGCTTGAGGTTTGATGCAGAATAGAGCCTTTTGCTGCTTCAGAACTTGTGTTGCATATTGCACCGCACGAAAGTGAAGCTGTCACTGAAAAAGATAATCTGAAAACTGTTACGTACTGAGAATTACTTTATTCCGCACGTAGTACACATAATGAACGTAGCCTTGTCGGAAATGGCGACCGCACACTGCCACTTGGCGCGAACACGCTGTCCATGTGACTGTCCCACACCAGGGCTCGCCAGGGATGTGGCGCCACCCATCGACACAGTGGGGAGCGTTCACGTGTAGTTCCAGACACTCCCACTACGCGGCTGCACCTGTCCGCATCCGAAGACCGAAACCCGAACTTAATCGCGGACACAACAAAACATGGCTGCTATATTTTTTTTCTCCTGTCTGCCCTTTTTGGTCCAATGACTTGCTTGCACGTTTTCTCGCCGCGAAGTGTACACTTCTTGAAGTAAGGGTGCGTGTTGTTTGTTCCTGCAGCGCAAAGCCCGTGGCGAACAACTTTTCGACCGTGTGTGCGAGTATCTCAACCTGCTCGAGCGGGACTACTTTGGCCTCACCTACAGGGATAACGAGGACCAGCGAGTGAGTTTTGGCGGTCATAAATAACTCAGTGCGAAGCGAGTAGTGCTGCTGTGCTACCACATACTTTGTGGTGTTGCGGGAGGTGGGAGCGTACGGAGTTTTTTTCATCTCGCTGTATACTTCTGGAAAAGCACAGTTGCCTCGAGCTGCTGTTTTGTTTGAAATGATCACAAAACTAAGTATAGTGCACAATGAACAACTGTAATTATTCTGTCATGTCGCCACATTCCTGTTGTCACAAACATGCTGCTCTTCCGATGTAAAAGAAATGTGCTTATCTAGGCTCTCCACCTGTGTCTATGGAGATACTTATGATAGGGCCAAGCGGGTGGGGTCGTAAACGTATGTTCGTTGTGCATGTGGCTGACCTGTTCTTATGTGACCTTTCTGGCATCTTTAAGAATTGATTTATGCAAGGAGTTTAGAATGAGTATTCTTGGAAATTGGGCCGAGTTTATCATTTTCTATCAAGTGTGCATTTAACAGTGCCCGATGTGTGACGTTTGTGCTCATTTAAGCAATGTGCTGTTATGCGGTAGTAGATGTATTCCATGCACAAGTTGGCATGCTCTGAACCAATGGCAGTGCTGGATATTTGTAGTGCAGTGGTACAGAGAAGAGGTGGCGTAAGGGAGGGTGATTTGAAGTTTTAGTAGACACGGGGCCTTTTTGTCATTGCTTTGTCAAAGATAAAAGAAATGAAGAAAATGAAGGGGCGAAAGCATCACGTACTCACTTGCCATGAGTTCGGAGGGGGGCCACGTTGTCAGGAATGGTTCTTTTCAGGAGGAAGGGCTTGATAAATTTTTGTATTGACCGCCACTGCCCCTCGCCTACTTTTGGTGCCATCACTGGTCTGAACTTCATGAGCTGATGATAAAATGAAGGCTTCTCATCTTCAGAAGTGCACATGGTGACAGTTTCATTTTCAGTTCTCATTAAACTTGTGGTGCTGCTGTTACCATGGTGAACTGCGCTGGGGATATTGCTAGGAAGCAAGTAACGAGCTTTCTGGAGAATATATTTAGTATTTTTTATGTATTTATTTATTATTTATTTACTTTTACCTGCCTGTCTGCTCTCCAATCTGACTGAGTTCACATTTATTATTGTTGTTAGTATTCTTAGTACTTGCCGTGATGGCTCGATGGCTTTGGTGTTTCGTTACTGATCCCTAAGTTGCGGATTCAATCCTGTCCGCGGTATCCATATTTCGATGAAGCTGGATCATGAAAAGCCCATGTGCTATGCAATGTCAGTGCACATTAAAAAACCCCTGGTGGTCTAAATCAATCCAAAGAAGTCGCTACAGCATCCCTTGCAGTCCATCTGTTGCTTTCGAGTGTTAAACTGTACAGTTTGTGATTTTTATTCTCTTTAGTGCCGAATATAAACTGTGACCATTAAACAAAATGATGGTTTATGTCGTATTCAAGATGACGTGACATCTTTTTGTTCATTGTTTATGACCTGCTGTTCAATTGACAGGTGCCTAGCTACGTGTGCTGGTGTCATCGGGCCGAAAAGAGGGCTGTGGTCTATTTCTGTGCACAGTGCTGTAAACACATGAAATGAAATGGCATGGTCAGTGATCTGCTTGAAGAAACCCTGCACTTTGCATTTGCTTTTCGGTGTTTCTCAGTTACGTGTTGCATCCAGTACATTTTTCACACCACATTACAAGCATTCTCGTTATTGCCACCCTGTGCAGAATTGGATCAACTTGGAAAAGAGTCTCTCAAAGCAGATGAAACGTGAGTAACAATTTTCAATATAGCTCTATTTTTCTTCTCTTTCTCAGTGTGTCTGTTTTGGTTTTGACTGCTACTTATTTCATTAATTTTCTGGCACCGTAATTCTCCCTGCAGGTCGGCCCTGGGAGATGTCTTTCGAGGTGAAATTCTACCCCCCTGACCCATCTCAGCTGCAAGAGGACATTACGAGGCAAGTTGGTCACGTTTATGCTAGTGTAGTATTCATACAGCGGAAGCATGTTGGTGTTATGAGTTAGGCACCGCAATGGCCGTAGCCAGAAACAAGAACAGTGGAAGGCTTGAAAAATCCAATCAGACTTTACATTGGTTCCAGTGATGTTTTTGAATGACAGCTGTTCTTTTTACTGAGTTTTCTGGTGCCATCACAGATTTTTCTGATGTTCTGAATGGCAAAGTCAGGCTGATAGCCTGCAAAGCAGGAAATTGGTACATTAAACGAGAAAAACCACTGAGAGCAGGTGTACAGCAGGTGTAGTAGGCATAGGTGTGTGATTCATTGATAAGCCCTGATGTGATCATCAGAGTTCCTTTCTGTGACTCCAACTAGTGGTAAGCTGCTGACTTGGCAAAGCATTTTATGCATATGCTTACTTTTGGTGGCAAGATAATGTTGCATTTTTGGTGCATGGAAAGAAAAGTTCTATTATAGAAGACTACTTATGCATAACTGTTTATAGTTCCGCTGGCAATGTGTCCCTATGAACGTTTTTGTTGCTAAAGCTTGGGTGACTTGAGGGCAGAGATTGTCTTCTCTATTGTGAACTGGGCAGCGAGGCATGAATGTAGCAACAGATACTGGAGTTCAGGATAGGAGATGTGGTTGATACCTGGTACGGCAGGCTACAAGGCAGCTTTTTTTTCTTCACTTGGTCATTTGCAGGTACCAGCTCTGCCTGCAGATACGGGATGACATCCTGTCGGGGAAGTGAGTATTCCAGCAGGAACGTGCGATCTGCCAAAACTAGGACTGATTTTCTATTGCTCTGGTTTATGCGTGCAAGTGGCTGCGTGTGTGAAGGAGCCTGAGGTTGAGCGTTAATGGGCGCTCTTGGTGCGGTCCCTGCACACAGGCTCCCCTGCTCCTTCGTGACACACGCGCTGCTGGGGTCGTACCTGGTGCAAGCAGAGCTGGGCGACTTTGACCCCGAGGACCACGGCCGCAACTACCTGTCTGAGTTCCGCTTCGCGCCCAACCAAACCCCTGAGCTAGAGGACAAGGTCATGGAGCTTCACAAGCAGCACAAGTGAGTCTGTTGGGCCGGTCTGCTGTCGTTTATAAGTGCGGTTATGCTACCGCGTTGGTCTTCTGAATCCAATGTTTCACCATGGACCATTTGTAATGGGTAGGAAATAGGGAAGGTCCCAGAAATTGTTAATTTGGAATTGTCTTGCTGTGCAAGCCGTTCTCATCAGAAATCCAGCTTTTACGAGGGTTAAAAAAAAATTTAAAAGGTGCACAGGAAGGGTGTGAAGCTTGAGGCAGTAAGGTTGTTTGGAAAGTCAAGTTGTTTTTTGTGCTGTTTTTTTGCCAAGCAGCTCAACTCGAGGTCATAAATGGGTGGCATGTAGGGCTGCACTAAATTTGTGGGAAATTAGATTTTATGAAGCATGCTGCATGCAGAAGTGGGGTGGTGATAAGCGGGTGAATGTATATCACTCATCTTGCCCATTTTACGGACATTTCGCGTGCATGCTTTCTTCGTCTTCACTCCACGTACCATCTGTTGCAAAAGTTTACAGTCCACCACGTTGTTTGGGTGAGCAGTGCAGTGTACTCCTAACTTTTGCAACTGAGGGTGCATGGCGGTCATCATATTGTTGTCAAGAAATGCTTTTCTCGCCGAGTTGTCTGACTTCTCGCAAATCTGTGGCCGCAGTAACATCGCAGGGCTGAGTGGAAGAAGATACTGCAGGGATATTTGGTGCTCATGCGCCACTGTAGCTTAGCCACGGCTCGTGCTTGAATGTTTGCTTACCCGTTCCATCTGAAATTTGTCTACTGTTCGCTCTGTATGTCTTATTCACAAACACCTAGTACTGCCACTTGGGACAAGCCGTCAGTACATGTGTTGACGACTGTGGCTCAGTTCAAATGTGACAGAAATGGCAGAATGCTCAGCTTATATATAGATTACCAGACATGTTATGAGCTTAAGATCAAGGCGCTGGCATGAGCGCCAGTAATGATGAAATCTATTTTAGGACCCTTGCCTTGCTCTTTGCAGCAGTGCTGTGCAATTAGTTTTTTTTTTTTTTGCCTTTCTGCAGACATTGAATTCCTGAGCAAACATTAAAATCTTGGTTCCCCCTCTTGAAATGTATTCGCTCCGACTCAAGCACATTTTTTTTTTTTACAGCGAGGGCTTTGGTGTAGACGTCTACACAGCAAAGGAGTGTCACAGGATGTTGGAGAGGAGGAGGAGCAGGAAAGGAGAAGGGCGTAGAGGGATAGAAGAGGGTAGTGGGATAGCGGTCATGCTGTGGTCTGTTTGCGATGTGTTGCTTCCTTTTCCTGATGCCGTTTTCATCTGACATGCAGCATAGCATAGCTGCTATCACTGGGCTCTCACGTTGCACAGCATGATGTGTGCATTTGCGATTTTTTTTGTGCATTTGCTTGCTTTTCCTAAACTGTTTTCTGTACTCTTCTACTGCACTGCCATTGTCTCCCTAGTGCAGAGTAGCACATCGGCAGTTTTTATATATGTGCCGGCAAAGTTTTCTCCACCTCTAAACGAGCCTTTTCTCTCTCTCTTGCCTGTGCCCAAGGGGCCAGACCCCCGCCGAGGCCGAGCTGCACTACCTGGAGAATGCCAAGAAGCTGGCTATGTACGGGGTGGACCTGCACCAGGCACGGGACTCCGAAGGGGTGGACATCACCCTCGGGGTTTGTGCCTCGGGCCTGCTAGTGTACCGCGACCGGCTGCGCATCAACCGCTTCGCCTGGCCTAAGATCCTCAAGATCTCTTACAAGCGCAACAACTTCTACATCAAGATCCGACCGGGGGAGGTGCGTCTTCTTCCCCATCTCTCCCTCCTCCTCTCCTGGCCCCCCTTTCTGCCCTGTTCTGGGATATGGGAAACAGTGATGGCCGAGAGCCTTTGGGGGATTTTTCTGTCCCTGTGTGTGAAGCCTCTGAGTAGCAAGTGTAACTAGCTTACTGGGTCAGCGGACACCTCAGTCACCCTTTGAGGCATGTGGCAGTGGTGTCCGTCTGTAGAAGTTCCATGCTTTCGCCAATATTTCAAACTTAGCAATGCTCAACTGCCAGCCATTTGTTTTTTTTTTCCGTGGAATTCGATGGTGGCCTGAAAAACCTAACAGGGGGCATCATCAGCTTCAGAAAAGTTGTGACAAAAGGAATGGTGACTGTGGTAGACTGCAATTGCAGTGAAAACTGCAATGTATAACAATTCTCTATATATGTACGCTGGCCTAATTGGTGTTTGCAATACTTACTGGTAGTGCAATATTTTTTGTGCCTGCCCATTAATAAATGTCAGTACGCATCCGATTCACATGATTGTACAAATAAATGTTTGGTTTTCTGCACATTTAGCTGCGCATCATTTAATTCGAACCACAGGTAATTCAGATTGGTTCTGCATGTCCAGGTGAGCTCAGATAAAGGGTGTTGACTGCTTCCCTGCTTTGAAATGTCTAAATTGAATCCTTGTCAAAAGTAGAGCACTAACAGCTTGACGATCAGAGTGCCATCTTTTGCGAACTAAGTGAAGTGCCGCTTTGTACGGCTACTGCTTCCTTTGACAAGTGTTTCACCATCTTAATGATTGACGGCATCATTGTTCTTTTCCATGCAAAGCTGTGCATTGTACTTGCAGTTAACAGCTTATTTAAATTGTCTCGTACGAGCCAGTTAGATCCTTTCCTCTACTGTTCGTACAGGTGATAACTCACTGCGAGATACCACATCTTGAAATTTGAGTGTAAAGTAAGTACTATAACCAGCCGTTCAGTCTGGACAAGCATTCGTACTTTTGTCTCTCAGTGGTGCAGCAACTTGTAATGTCAGCATTGATGTTTGCTAGTAGTGTTCTGTCTTACCTGTGAGCAGAATGATCGACCCTCTAATTGACGTGTGGGACTACGCATCTCTCTTCTTGTTACTCTGCTCTTTACAGTTTGAACAATTTGAGAGCACCATAGGTTTCAAGCTGGCCAACCACCGAGCAGCCAAGCGGCTTTGGAAAGTTTGCGTGGAGCACCACACGTTCTTCAGGTGTGTGCGTATAGTATCTCCAGACAGCCATTGTTGCTTCTGAGTATGGCTGAGCTTGGAGAACACCTTCTTCGACACTCTGATGGCTGAAATTTAAAAAAAAAGGTTTCTGGGCTTGTGGCAATTTTTTCACATGCCGCTCGACTAGGGAATGCTCCGTCTCCGTCTTGCGTTAGCATTTTTCGGCAACCATGTGTTTGCATCGTTTTTATAAATTGCTTTCTTATTTGTTAAAATATGTTTTGTGTACCCCCTCCACTGTAAAGTTCAGACGAGGCACTGTGGGTAATTAATGAATTGATAATGACCGGCGTTGGCTGTCTAATCAATACATAGACCAGCGTGTTTTTGGCGGAGCATAGAAACCTGTGGTCAGTATGTAACTGTAGCTGTGAGAGCCATCATTTCCTCAGCCATTGGTGGTAAGTAGACATCTATGCAAAGAAGTTCATATGTGCTTCACCTAAACTTTACCTTGGCTGTGTGCATTGTTGTTGGGGCATCTTTGTAGAGATTATTACTGCATCCTTTTTCCAAACTCATTGTGGCAATTTCTTCATGGGAATGTCAGCTATGGTGTGCATGACTGCAGCATGCCTTTGTGATGGTGCTTGAAGGAGGTTCCAGTACTTGTCGGTTGGCTAACCAACATTTTCCTTCAATGCTGTTACTACAGTGAACTATAGAATAGTCAGTATAGTGGGCACGTCCCCAGCGGCATCGCTAGGTGCAGCCACCTTCACGAGAGTCCGATTACAGTGCCACCAGAAATGCGTAGATTACCGTGGCGTTCGAGCAGTCGTATTTTTCTGCCTAAAGCTCTGTCGGAGTACTGGCTCTGCAATCGAAAAGAAGTATTTCATTGTTTTTTTGTACCAGGCACACGATGCAACGCAAGTCATAAATTCTGTTTGCGGATGAACTCGGAACTCCATTTGGGTAACAGCAGCGCTGTCGCTACGTTTGCTACTGGCAGGGACAAGCGCCCATGGGCAGTCTCTCCTGCGCGCTACACTGTCTCTTCTGAAACACTGTGCTGATACTGTGACGATGTGTAGCGAATTTCATGCAGCCGTGATCATCCAGACACTTATTTGTTGCTTAGGGTGAGAGGCTGCACTGCAAGGCGTTTCGCCACAGACAGTGGTCCCCTCAACAGGTGTCGTCAGGCTGTCTTTAGTGTAGACAAATGTTTAGAAGCAGGAAAGCCCCTATTTCCTTAAAAGGCTGCTAGGTCTAAAGTCACGTGGTTGACGTTCCTTTCTTCGTTTTGGCAGGCTCATGTCTCCCGAGCCAGCTGTGAAGCCCCGCCTGTTCCTGCCCCGGTTTGGCTCCAGATTCCGCTACTCGGGCCGGACACAGTACCAGACACGGCAAGCAAGCGCCCGCATCGACCGCCCGCCACCCCACTTCGAGCGGACGCGCAGTAACAAGCGCTTCTCCTCACAGAGTGAGCGTCTCCTCTCTTTGTGTTGTTAATATTGGAGTGTAGGGTAAGGTGTGAGCTGCTGCCTTTATGTATTCAAAGCCACTCTGTAAACTTCCACCTCTTAAATAAACCTTAAAAAAACTTGAAAAAAAACTTAAAAATACTGGCTCAGCTTTAAGAGTTTAGTTCCCCAATCTTGGTGGCCCAATTTTATTCATGCATGTTTGGTGTCTAAAGCAATTAAGAGAGATGGGAAAAGAAGTAGAATCTCTGTTTAGCTATTGCAGCACTAACACCTCTTTGTCTCACTGCTGTTCTGAATTCAGTCGTCACCTTGTTCGAAATGAATCATCAAGTGTGATTTGATGGAGCAATGAGTTTAGATAACACTGATGTATAATTCATTGACTTGCGTAGCACTTTCTTGTAGCACCCCGTTTCTCCTGGCTCCTTTTGTCAAGTACAACCGCAACTTTCGCACCCAAATGCACATCCGAAGTTTGCGTTTTGGCTAAAAAAATGGCATCAGAATGCGTCTCTGGTTGTGTTGAAAATGCTGCAATTGAAACAAGAGTGTTCTCATTGATGTACCGTATTTACACGATTGTAAGCCGACCTATTTTTCAAAATTTGAAAATCTGAAGTGATGGGGGGTGTAAACTTTAAAATCGAAACCAAAGCATCGCACCATAAATAAAGGTGAGACAAATCAGATATCAGGCATGCTACAGCATGGTTGCATTCTTGCTGCGCGGCTCCGTCGCATCGCTCTTGGTGCTGGCCTTGGGCAGCTGCTGTGTCAACGCACAGAATTGGCATCCCCACCCCACGGGAGGCGGCCGATGGAGGCTGTCGATAAGCAGCAAACTGGCACCAGCCCACTTCTCGCACGTGGCCGCAGATTGCATCGGCTGATAAGCGGCGGCGGTCCAATAATGCATTTGCGTTCAAGTCTCAGTAGGCGTCGTCCAAGTTTTTTTTTTGTTTACTTTCAACCGCACGCTCGGCGCTCAAGGGAACGCCGACAGTTGATGGAAGGGCCGCTGTTCCAATTGCGGTGGCACCCCCACTCCGAACCGCAGCGGCAGCGGGGAGTGCCGGTAGCTGACGGAAGAGCCGACGCCGCTCACGCGTAGTTTCTCTTTGGCTCTGACGCATTCGACTGCTTCCGGCCGCGTTTCACAAGTCTTTAATGACCAGAGGTGGTGAAAACAGCAATAGCTGTCGCCCTGGCGTCCGATTTTTTACATGACACCACTTTACTGCGAGGAAGTCACCCAGCCGGCATTTAATCTGCCGCCACCACATGCTGCAGTGCTATGCGGTGAAGCCAACTTAACTAGCGTTAGCCACTCAGTTTTTTGCAGCCTCCGCGTTCGCAGCAAGTGGCTTCGAAACGGTGCTAAAATTATGGATAAAGTCTCTCTCACTTGCCGTTCTTTCGCTGACAAAATTTAACTTCTCCATCACGAGTTTTCTTGGCAACATATTATATTACGAATTTTGGCTATATTGAACTATTTTCCGATTATTTACCAGTTCATTATAACAAGGTTTTACTCTAGTGAGATTGGCGGAGGGGTAAAGAAGTAGTAGGTGCTGGGAACATATATGGATGTTTGAGGATATGCTGGGAATGTCAGGGAAGAGCTTGACTTGAGCCGTGGGCGTTGGCTTTGGGCGTTCTTTGGTCTACAGCTGCTTTTTCTCTTTCCCTGTCTTCCTTTTCGGCGCAGCCCTGACGTACCCGGTACGGCCGGCAGTCCAGGAAGAGAGCAAGCGGCACACACTAACCGGGGCTCTGCGGCGTTCACCCAGCGAGGAGGGTGCAGCAACTGACGTGCCGAGGCTGTCGGCCAAGGCTGCCGCTGCGCAGCATCCGTCTAGCCCTGCGGCCGAGGCGCCGCCAAAGAAGGAGACGAAGGTGACTGTTCATTGGTGTCTGTTGCTGTTGGATGGTCCGAACAATAGAAAAGAAAAATGTGGTAGAATAGGCTGGGAGCACAGGTGTTGTCTCGCAGAGACATACTGAGTTGTTGTATCTTGAAATCTGAATGCACTGTGCAGACCTGCTCCATTGAAATGCAAAAATGTGTCCACGCACAAAGATTCCACTGCATGTTAAGAAACCCCATGTGGCTGAAATTAATCCAGAGCCCTTGTTGACGGTGGACCTCCTAGCCCACATTGTTATGATTAATCCAGTTATTACTTATTATTCCAATGGCTCAGTTCACTGCCCTGTCATAGGTGCGTGCTGAGAATGTGTGAATCCTCTCAGGAATGTGTAAGGCCACCACAAAATGCAGTGAACAGAAAAATAATGACAAGGGGTAGGTGGAATGCCCCCATCCCTATTTTTTGATGAAATCTAATCAAACTTTTACTACGTATGTCAGTTACTGCCATCACTACTGTGTTGAGATTTCATGCACTCTCCAGATCAAGGAAGCCGCGCAAAACATCTTGAGTTGTCGCAATGCCAACTGCACTTGTTAAGGTGGCTACCAACAGTGCCGTCTGTGCCCTACTCTTAAGTGCCTAAAACAAAATGAAACAGCCTCACTGACAAACGGAAGTGCTTTCAGTCACTCGACCATGCGGCGAATCATGCCTTCGAATGTTGGAAGCCATTTTCAGCCTTGAACCATACTGTGTGTCAGCCACTATGTGAGGAAATGGGGTAGATAGTGTGAAAGGATTGGATTGCGGATTATCTGAAGAGTAAATGTTTCATATCTGCGACTGCCAGGAGGCTGACTGATTTATGTCGCGAGGGAGATAATCCTCAGCTGCATCTTTGCATAAGAGATAGATCACATTGGGTGCATGGTGCATGTGCAGAGGACCATTCCGGTGGGTGGTGTGGCTGTCATGCTGCCCATCGATTCCAAGAAGGACCAGCGCCTCAGCCAGGAAGGGAAGTCGCCCGAGGACGCCGACAAGAGCCCACTCCACGAGGACGGGGTCAGTGGCTGCACTTTCCATCCTTTTTTTTTTTTTTTGCCAGGTGCTTGCTCATTGTGTTGATGTGCTCGTACGGCAGTAACAGTCATTATGAGCCATTGCTCATGTGTTGATGTGCTCGTACGGCAGTAACAGTCATCATCAGCCATTGCTCATTTTGCATTGTCAGGATGGGTGGGGCCATGGGGCACCTCCTTTGCCTATTTCCACACTTTTAGATGTGTGCAAGAGTAGCTCATGTGGCAATAGCTGTCGCAGGGTGCTTCACAGTTTATGTACGAGACCTTGAAGTTCTGTACACTGTTGCAGTTTGGGAAGTTTTCGTTGGGCTCGAAGTTTTTTACCGCTGTATTGTTTAATTTGGTAGCAGCTTGATTTGTCATTGTCGCAACATTGTGAGCCCCTTGGGTTCCTTCTTTTTGAGGTTAACTTTTATTGAGGCTGTTCAAAAAAGCTGCGCATTTCATGTTGGAAAGGCGAGGCCCCTCTTTCTTTTAATTGTGGTTTGTGTGTTTTTAATTGAGGTAGTTGAAGTGATATCCAGGGCAACAGTGAGTTCTTGTTGTGCAGTTACAGGTTAGAACTTCTTGCCTTGATGTCGTGTTGCATATCGAGTGGTAATGGTCTGTGAGAGTGTCAGTTTGGAAAAGTAGTCGGTTGCTAGAGGGCCTTGTTTGTCTTTTTAAGTCGCATTATGAAAACAAAAAACAATGTTTGGCATGCTACCAAATCTTCCCTGTGGCACCTGTGTGCTCCCGTCTCCCTTGGTTTTCCTCGGTAAGTACAGAACTGTTTCAGTTACGGTGAAGGTGGTCAACAGAGGGAAGAGGCTGACTTCTCTGCAATAGCTTTCTGCTTGCCTATATGTTTCCCTGGTGATTGCGTTGAAATCGCTGAGGTGTTGGTGTGTGCTTCACAGACGTCTTTTGCGCTGCGTCACATTTCTCCTGGCATCAATAATGCAGTTGTTCTCCAGGTCAAGTGTTTCAGTTGCGTCTTGGTTTCTGAAGACATAGCTGGCACCTCCTTTAACGGACTCATAGGAGGATGTGCTGTGATAGAGCTCTCACCATGCTCACTCTAATCGACCTTTGACTTCCTTCACCTCCTGACCTTGACCTCTGAAAGCTCCCTCTTGCTGTGACACAAACTCAGCCTGTTTTGGATGTGTTTGCGACTAGAGCTTTCGCTGATTGGTCATTTTGCTGCATGCGAAACGAGACTGCACGATGCATGCCAGTAAAAATGAGAGCACATTGTAAAAATAATGCCCTCTCTCAAGGCTATCTATGCCTTTCGCTCACTTACTGACATCTTGCTTTTGCAACAAAATAGTTTCTTAGTAGTGTCCTTGCTTGACTGTCTCTTGACATACTGGGAAATAAATAGATGCATTGTTTGCAGTGTGCTTAGTGAGACCCATAAAATATATTTCGATGGGGAGACTGATGGAGATGACGCAGGGGTAGTGAGAAAAAGCTTGAAGCACTGAGCTGAAGCCATTCTTCAAATGATGTGATGTGCCCACGGTTAAAGCTTTGGACGGTTGGATTTAGCACCGTATAGCTTCACGATCTGATGGGTTGTGCAAAGTATCGATTTTGGGATGTCTTAACTTCTGGGTAGAGTTCTTTTTGTAGGGAATGAAGTAATCTCAGTGCTAAGGTGGAAAAAATAAATGCTTCAGGAGAAGCACTGCTCATATACAGTGTTGAAATGTTATTTTTATGGCTGCCTCTTTAGTAAAGTGGAAAGACCAAGCTGAGTTGTATGGGCAGCGAAGCATTCTCGGTTTTGAATCTGACTCATTTTCTGTCTATGCGTGCATATCATCCTGCCGAAATTCTTTTATGCCATAGCTGTGAATGCTGGCTTGCTGCTTTATGCTTCTTAATGAAAACTCACTTGTCTGACTGGTGCAGTGTTGAGCTTTGCTTTTACTTAAGAAGCCACCTGTTTCACATATTTGTCAGTTAGTTTTTCTTTAGTTTTGTTTTCCTGGAAGCGGACTGTAGGCTATAGAGTGACCTGGCTAGATGGTATTGCTGATAAGGCACGCTACTCCTTGCTCTGTTTAAGAAGTTGCGCAAAGTTTGTTCAAATGCTTACTGCATTTTTAAGCACAGTAGTAAATGTTGAAAGACATTAACTTGCTTGTGAATTGCTTGTGAATAGATTTTTTAATGCATTAGTTCTATCATCTTGTGGAAATTGTGGCGTACAGCAATGTGCCACATAGAGCTATGGTGCGTAGTCTATGCGCCAGTCTAGCTTTTGTTTGCATATTTTGTTTACTGATATTGGATCGCATTCAAATGATTGAATTGGTAATTTCTGCAGCTGCTAAGTGCAGTCAGTGCCAGGCATTGTTCACTGCAGGGTATCTCCACGTCACTTATGGATGCAGTATTGTGTGCAGATGAGCAGCGCTCTCTCGCACCCCGGCCCTTTATTGTACATTTATAGCACAGCCTTGTGGTTCGACTTTGAGATAAAACATGGTGTTTAGCAAGTGCAGATTTCACGTAGTGTAATTTGCCGGGATGATTAGTGGGTCTGCCCTAGTTTCTACAAAACCCAATCAGTTCCTGTTGCCTGATCTTTCCTGCTGGGCAAAGTCTGGCAAGAGCACCCGCGCGTGAAGCTTAGACGAGCACGGTAGCTCGCGGCATTTGCGAATGCAGCGTGGGCACGCCTGCATGCACGTCCCGTGTGCCCACTAACATTCCTTGGTATTTCTCTCTCTCTCTCCCACCCCTCTCTCCACACGCACGCCTTCCTGTCCCTAACGTCACACCGTGCTGTCTGCATGGCTGCCCCGACGGCATTCTGATCCCTGCACTGTGCTGCTGGCTCCGGCGTGGCTCAGGCTTCCAAGGAAGCTCGGCCCGTCAGCAGCATTGAGCTCACAAAGAAGAGCGCGCAGCTGGCGGCTTCGGCAAAGAGCACTGAGCCACCGACCTCCAAGACCGCTCAATCAACAGTGTCAAAGGCTGTTGAAGGCAAGACCCCACATGGTGCCGAGCCCACTGTAATAGCAGAAGTCACCAAGAAGTCTGCAGCTGCGGCAGCTGCGTCTCCCAAAGAGGAGCCCACTGTCAAAAAGAGTCTGTCCGGTGGCGAAGGTGAGGACGGCGTGCGGGTGATCTGCCTCGAAGAGCCCGGCACAGGCCTGGTCCGCGAGGTCTATGTCACTGACGACCGCATCCCCAAGGCTGGTGGGGCAGCATCCTCCTCGCTAGCAAGCCTGAAGGAGGAGCGCCAGCTGCGACCCACCAAGTCGGAGACGCGTCTTGAGGGCGGCTTCACCGAGAAGAGCATCCGCGACCAGGACGTCACGCGGCTGGAGCTGTCGCGATCGCGCGAGAAGTTGGTGCCGCTTGCGGAGCAGACGCTGCCCGAGGTGGGCGGCTACCGCAAGGGGACAGGCGGTGTGGCGGCGGCACAGTTTTGGCCGCCCACCACAGGCAAAGGCACCGCAGGGGCTAAGTCGGGCGGGGACACGATGCAGGAGGACGCTGTGGGGCCTGCTGACACGAGCACCCCGCGACCAGCAGGCCGAGCTGCAGGCTTCACAGCAAGGCAGTCAGGCCCTTACACCAAGGAGTACACATACCAGGTGAGAGAGCAGTTGGTAGCAAGGGCTTGCGCTTTCAGCAAATGGAGTTGGTGTCGTTAATGGAATGCAGTACCATTTATAGGCGTTGTTATGTGTTGCCGCGGTTGCACAGTGCTTATGGCTCTCGGCTGCTGTCCCGAAAGACACGGGTCGATCCCAGCCGTGGCGGTCTAACTTTGATGGAGGCGAAATTCTAGAGGCCCCTGCACTGTGCGATGTCAGAGCACGTTAAAGAACCCCAGGAGGTCGAAATTTCCGAAGCCCTTCTCTACGGCGTTCCTCATAGCCTGAGTCGCTTTGGGACGTTAAACCCCTATAAACCTAAACCATAGGCATCGTTATGCGGTACAGTTTAGCTGGGATATCGTCTCTGTTCAGAACTTGTCCGGCTTGCATCAGTGGCTTGGAGCAGCTATTTATATTTTGCCAAGCCTTCCCTGCAAAATGCATGTTTTGCATTATTTTTGCGCACCAGCTGCCTGTTTGTCTTTCTGAAGCTAGTGGAAGTGCTGGAAGTACCTTGCTTAGTGTTGAGTAGCAATAGAATGCTTAAGTTCCCACACGGCTTCTTTGACATTGGCAAATAATAGCTGTAGTAGCCAGTTGTGTTGTTGAAACAGAGGCAGTAACGTCTCATCGCTTAGTGTACAGGCAGAGGGCAAGGACATTGTGTTTCAAAAGAGCATGTTGAGTGATGTGCTATGCTGGCAGCATTTTTGTGTCGCTGATGACCCAGGCATGTTTCCATGGCATATCTGCATTACATAGAATGGTATGTTATGAAAATGTTATGAAATACCACACCTCTACTGGAATTCTACCAGCAGCAGGCCAGTAGGCCAACCTGAGACAAAAATCATCTTCAACGAAGTCACCTATACCCTGTGGAAGTGGCTGCTCCCTCTACATCGGAGATAATGGAACATTAGAACTCCTTTGCGATGCGCATGATAGTAGCACATATGAGGCTGTGGCACTTGCGGTGAAGGGTCAATGCCAACAAATTTCTGCGACTCTGATTGCGAGTTTACTGCACAATTCGTTTTCATATTGTCATTGCTGTCACCCCACTCATTACAGGTATCTCCAACTGACGATGCCAAGCGCCCGTACAGTCCGACCCGCGGTGGTGGCTTCAGCTACAGCCCTCCTCCTGTGGACGTTTCCTCCAGCGGAGCGGCCACGTCACCGACGGCGAGGCCCGGAAGTGGCGAAGGCGTCCGCCAGGCTACGGGTCTGGCCTTCACTTACTCGCCCACCCGGCTGGCTGGAACACCCGGGTGGAACGAGGCTTCTGGGCGCAGCCCCACAGCCGCACCAGCTGGTGCCGCTGCTGGTGCGGCACCGACCACCACCACTACCACCACAACCACCACGACGACTCCCACCGCTGGCAAGGGCCTGGACTCTCCATCATCCGAGTCTTCCGAGAGCAGCCTGGACGAGTACCGAGAGGAGCGACCAAGGCCGTCGCGGATCCCTACCAAGAAGGATGGCGCCACCCGCCCCAAGGTGGTGGGCGTCGTGCCTTCTCTGGCAGCGAGCCGCTCGCCGCCGCCGGGCAAGGATCCCCATGCTCAGCACAAGGTCTGTTCTATTAGGCCAACGACGTGGCATTGACTTGGCAGTACTGCCTGTTACATGTATTTGTCCGATTCAAGAAATCGATGATCGAGAATTTTCAAATATCTGAGAATATTCGAATATTTGGCAGTGGTTGAATACCACGCAGACTTCATATCATAAAACTGAGCTTGGCGAAACTACAATATTTAAGCAAATTGTCCGAAGATCGAGTTTAAAGGGTTTGCAAAAATCAATGCAAAGGCATCCTTTTCATTTTCTTCTCTGTTGTTTGTCGCGTGGACCGGATATGTTTGGAAGCTGATAGGCTTGAACCTTGTGCGAAATTTCGCAGGCAGGCTTTCTTTCCCCAAGTACAGTGCAATCCATTTATTACTATTTTCGGAAAAATCGGAAATTCCGATTGTTATAACCGATAACCGTTATATCTGGACTGCAAAAAAGAAGAAAAAACAAAAAATGCACCCTGCCAATGCTTCTGTCAAGGGTGCACATTGTCTGGTGTGCCAACAAGGCCTGCACTGCGTGCCCAGTCAACGCATGCACAAACAGGTGGAAACTACGTTTGTGCGAGGGTGTTGCCGGGTGGGGTCCAAGCAGGGTCTTCTCTCTTCCTCCACACCGCCACAGTGGCTCATTGGTTATGGCGCTCGGCTGCTGGCTCGAAAAACGCGGGTCCGATCCCGGCCGCGGCGGTCGAATTTCAATGGAGGCGAAATTCTGCGGGCCCGTGTACTGTGCCATGTCAGTGCACGTTAAAGAACCTAGGTGGTCGAAATTTCCGGAGTCCTTCACTATGGCGTCCCTCTTCGCGTGAGTCGCATTGGGGCATTAAACTCCCTAAAACCAAACCAAAACCAATCTTCTCACCTGCCTCCAGCGATTGCGACGGTGATAACGCTTGGTTTCTACGGCTGCACACAATGTGATTTCACCAAGCTGATCCGTTTGTGGCACTTCAGACAAGTTTTCGTGTCAGGGAAAGGAAAGAAGAATGAACATGCACAGAACTGAGCAGCATGATACGCGAAGCAGTGACAGCATGGTGATGACGGTAGCCGCTGCTGCATGGGAAAGTGCATGAGTGAACACGTCAGAGGCTTTGCTGCACTTGATGATGTTGCCTCTTATATAATGCTGACATATTCATTGCTTCTGTATTTTTGTGTTCTGTCACTATTTTTTCCATGCCCTTGCTGCAGTTAGGTTGAACAGGCTGAAATCACATTATACTCACAGTGTACTATGTATATTTTTAATTTTGGCGCGGTCTTAAACTTCTTTCTCATTATACTCATTGCCGCGTTATATGCATGTAAATACGGTATTTTTAGGTGCCAGTTATGTGTCATTCGTGGATATCATTTTGTTACTCATTCTGCATGACCACAGCACAGGTTGCATACGGTTATGCTGTCTAATCAAACAGTATAAATTTCTGTGCACATAGATTTTTGTTTTTGTTGTATGGTGCTGAGTCAGTATAGGTCTGTTCATTGCAGTTGTGAAGACCGTGCACTATTTTAAAGAAATGAAGGACTACAGCATTCGCCCATTTATCGTTTTGTGAAAATTTTTTTCTTACTGAGCAGGTATGTAATATTAAAAGACGTTTTTTCTTCGTATTTTCATTAAAAAAATTTCAGTATTTGTGCATCCTTACTTGTAACATCAGGAACAACTTTGGTATTTTCTGTCTGCCAGGATACCAAGTCTCGCATTCCAAGCCTGCCCAGCCAGCACCAGCAGCAACCGTCATGGGGCAGTGAGGGCCGTGGTGCGGAGAAATCTGGCATCAGAGCACCTGGGGGTGCTACATCTCCATTGCAGTCCAAGACCCTTTTGGAGTCTCGGAAGGCCACCTCACCCGAACAGGTAGGCTGGGTGAATTTGTCCCATGAGAGCTCACCTGCCTGGACATGCATGCCCCATGGTTATTGAAAAGGTTGCTCGCTGACTGGTTAGAAGTAACCACAGTGACTTCCAAAGCACATCTGGTGAAAAGACTACCCTAAGGATTAGTAATTCCTGGTGAGCACAGGCAGCCATGTCGCCAAGCATACACCTTTGCCTACTTTTCAGCTCATTGCTCGAAATTAGGGGTGTGCGAATATTCAAACATGAATCGAATATCTTTGATATTCAATTTGTATTTGTATTCGAGAAATTGATATTCGAGAATCTCCGAATATTCGAAAGTTCCCGAGTACTCGCCAGCGATCGTATACTGCGCACACTTTCATAAATTCGACCGTGGCAAAACCACAATATCTGGGCAAATTAGCCTATGATCCAGTTAAAAATTCCTGGAAAACGATACAGAGGTCCTATTTCCTTCCTTTTCCGTCGTTTATCACACGGTTCAATGGCATTCCGACGCCGCTAGGCTTGACCTCATGCGAAATTCCCCAAGTGGGCTTTCCCACGTATCACCCGTGCTGCGAACAAGATGGCTGACTGCTCGCTTCAAACAATCGCAACGCGAAATCGCGCTTTTTTTTTAATCGTTCTGTAATAAGTTACACATTTAATGCCCAAATCCGAAGAATGCGTCCTGTCGCCTTCATAACTCTCTGAGCGTGACCTCCGCCATCCCATTTTGTAAACTACGGTGTGTGGGAACGCCTACTTGCGGAATTTCGCTGGAGCCTCCTGAAGGGGCACGTCGAGTAGTTACAATAGGGCAAGCGATCCTGAAAAAATCCTGCCTATTGCATGGTGCATTGTAACCCGCACACCTCTTTAGGGGGCGTAACAACGATCCGAAAGCCCCTGTCGCCAAGTCAAGAAAATAATATGGCCACATAGTTTCGGTTTCTGACCTTTGCCGCTGCCCCGCGGCAACTGCAACTGTCGGCCCGCGCATTCGCCGATAGTCCAATCCCAGCTCCATGCGGCTTTTGGACACCGACTGGCGTGTCGCAGGTTATTTGTTTTTCCATTTTAGAAGCAGTCTTGACGTTCTGACGCCAATGTGTGTTCCCCGGTCCCTTGCTTCCATTTGTGTTGTTCTCCAAAACGGGTGGCTCGTCACGAGCTTACAGTTGTTAGCGCGATGCAGCTGCCTCATGAGGCCTTACTGCATCTTCGCATTTTCGGCAGGTTTTTTTTTTTTTCGAGGGGTGCAGGGAAGTTTATAAACCTAGGTCTTCGGATAAAGTGGGCATTTCTTCCGGTCCCTTCAACACCGAATGAATGAGGTTTTACTAGTCATCTTGCTATTTTTTGTGCTAGTCTTGTCATTTTATGGATTTTGTTCTGCCTGGCCTCATTACAGCTTGGATACTGTTATCCGGTGATCCATAACCACAACTGGTTTTGGTTTTGGATACTGTTATGCTGTCTCATCAACAGTATACATTACTATGCACATGCTTTTTTATACGGTACTGAGGCAGTCTAGTTTTGTTTATTTTAGTTGCAAAGACCATACACTGTTTTGAAAAAGATAAGGGCAACAACATTTGCATGTTTATCATTTTCTGAAATTTTTTTGTACTGAACAGATATTCGATATTCGGTTCAATATTCGAAGCCATTTTTTCTTCATATTCGTATTCGAAAATTTCAATATTCGCACACCCCTACTCGAAATGCTTGCACATTGGGACTTTCATACAGATATAGGCAGCAGCAATTTCTCGCAACAAAAGCGCAAGTAACGTCAGGCGTTTTATACATCAAAACATGACGAGCGCATAAGTGTCCCGTTCATTGTGTTGTGTTGATGCGGATTTTGAATTGTTGTAGCACATGAGGCTCAAGATGAAACTGTGCAAACGGTGCTGGTCTTGTGCTCATGTGCAGAAAAGGCTTGTTTTGGTAATTACCAGTTATTAGTTTCTTATTGCGGTGGGGGAATGACAGTACTTGATGATTTGAATTCATTGTTTTGCACTTCGCGCTTTTTCTCTCGTGACCCGTGCTGACTCGTACGGACGCACGCATGCGTGCACACACACACTCTCTTCAGTTTATTTAGCTTTCATAAACACATCAAGAGGTTTGCTGGCTGGTGGAGGCCATTTCATTACTTGTCAGACACCTCGATACCAGATGTGCACTTCACTTTTAACTTTGTTTTTTCGCCACAGATCAGAGGCTTTTTAATAACTATATTGTGCTGTCCTGAGCACAGAAGGGAGACTTCATTCTCCCAGAAAACAAGAGGGCAACACAGTCGCTCACTCCTCAAAGAGGTCGCAAGCATTGCTTCACAAGGCCTGGAACCGTGTGCAAATAATTTCCTCCGCTCCTTCATAATATGTGCAGAGGGCCATCGTGAAGACGGAGGCCCTCAAGTATGACCCCGCAGCCAGCGTCGCCCTGCAAACGAGCAGCACGACCAGCGTGCCTGTGGTGTCGACCGAGACGCGCAAGGTGGCCTACCAGGTGGCGGAGGGGCCAGGCCCCGCGGGCGCCCACTTTGCGGCAACCACGGTGACCACCAGTGCAGTGCCGCCGCACGACATCGTCGAGCAGGAGGGCGAGGTGGTCAGCTCACAGACCATCTCCAGCAAGACGCGCACCGTCGAGACTGTCACAGTAGGTCGTTTTGTTCATATTGTTTCGTTACCCCTGCGGCCTGGGGTATCCATTATCTACATATTTGCATATAAATCGCGCGTCAAATGTAGAGACAGAAATTGGTGTATGAAGAACGGTGTGCGGGTTGTGCGAGTGCAGAGTAAACAGTCACAACTCTGGCGGTGTGAAACTGGCTGGTTGAAGGGTGATCCAGGCTGGTGGCTGCATTCTTGCAAACAAATGAGGGTGAAAGGCTGATTAGTACCGTATTGTAAGTCGACTCGAATGTAAGTCGACCCCCCCCCCCCCGTCTCATTAAAAAAAAAACAAAAAAACTTAGAGGTTATTTAAGCTTGGCCTTGAATAGTTGAATGCGATAGCATTATCCAGTGGCTGCCGTTTATCGCCAGCCGCTATCGGCTGCCGTGCGCGGCCGTGCCCGTGGGCACATTCCAAAATGAAAATGTTTTAGTCACTGGACTACTCGTCCGTACTTGCGCCATCGTCCTCACTAGCGCTGCCATCGTGATTGCTGCTGCAGTCCCACAGCACGTCGTTCTAACGTCGTCGTCCGGCAAAATCCCGCTCTTCGCAAACAGCCACGTCACGACATCGTGTGGAACACCTGAAAATTTTCCTCACTGCAGCTGCCACACCTGATCACCCGTTGCGAATGTCAAATTTGCGGCCCGGCGCACAGTTGTTCGTTTCTTCGGCGTAAAAAATGGCAGCCATCTTGAATGTAGCCGTGAACGAGCACCGGCCGCTTGCCGGACCTGGAGCACAAATGGTGATTGAAGAAGCTCTACATTAAAACTTGTGAAACGTGGCCGGTTGTAGTCAAATGCGTCGGAGCCAAAAAGAAATTATGCGTGAATGGCGTCGGCTCTTCTGTCTGCTACCGACACTCTCCGGCGCCGCTGGCGTTTCGAGCGGGGGCGCGCTGCCCCTATTGGAACAGCGGCCCTTCTATCAACTATCAACACTCCCTTGAGTGCCGAGTGCGCATTTGAAAATTTGAAAATAAAAAGAAAACGTGTTGGACGCTTGAGCTTCCCGTAGAACGCAGTTGCGTTATCGGGCCGCCGCTGTGTCTGCAGCCACGTGTGGGGTGCCAGTTTGCTGCTTATCAATAGCTGTCATCGGCCGCCGCCCGCAGGGAGAGTGGATGCCAGTTCTGCGCGTTGACATAGCAGCTGCTGAAGGCCAGCACCAAGAGCGATGCGACGGAGCCGCACAGCAAAAATGCAACCACACTGTAGCATTCCCGATATCTCGTTTGTCTCACCTTTACTTGTAGTGCTATGTTTTCGTTTTGATTGTAAGTCGACCCCCCACTTCTGATTTGAAAATTTTGAAAATACAATCGTGTAAATACGGTATGTTGTAAAAGCACAACGTTATGGTGATGACTAGAATGTCGTGCCACTGCAGCCCCTAGTCTAGTAAAGTCATCCTTGAGGCTTGCATTAATGGCGTCCCATTACGTTTTGTTGAGGCAGGTTGCTAGGGCAGGACACGCCTTTCATTACGAACAATGTTTGGTCATACTGTAGCACCAGGCCTTTGTTAATGTTCACTACACTTGACACAAAGGGGCAGCCAGTGCAGTGTAGTTGCGGATTTCTCTCATGGATTTTCCTTGGTCTGCATCTTCACCGCATACACTAGCTGGCTGAGGACAGCTCCATCCCAAGTTTGCGGATTCGATGTTGACCTTGGCAGCCATATTTTGATGGAGGTGAAATGCAAAAATGCCCACATGCTGTGTGACGTCAGTATACGTTACAGAATCGCAGATGGTCCAAATTAATCTGGAACCCTCCACTATGGAGCATTAAAAATCCCGCCATTTACAGTTTGGCTTCTCCTTGAGGGGTGACTGGATGGATAAAAGTGTTGCTTTGGCAGGTTGCTCTTCACGATTTGATCGCGGAGATCAACATTCTTTTCTTTGTGGCCAAGAATGTGTTTTGGAATTTGTGGCTGAAATCGATAGCTTTGGGCTGGACCTGCAAGATGTCCTCATGATGTCCTCATGGTGCTTGCAGTACAAGATGGAACGTGATGGTGTGGTTGAGACACGTGTGGAGCAGAAGATCACCATACAGAGTGACGGTGACCCCATCGACCATGACCGAGCGCTGGCGCAGGCCATCCAGGAGGCCACCATGATGAACCCTGACATGACGGTTGAGAAGATTGAGATCCAGCAGCAGTCGCAGGCCAAATGAGACACTCCGGACTGGGTGAGCCAGCATGGACGTGTGGTGATGGTGCTTAACGGTGGTTTCTCCGATGGCCAAGTGTAGGTGGCGAGGTTTTGCAGGATTCACTTTTATTTATTTTTATGGATGTCCTCTATGGGCACGCACTGAAACGAGAGTTGAATAAATAAAATAACAGCACCTCTTGTGTGTTGCTACTTAAGTCTGTTACGTAACATAGCTTGATAATTGTGCTCTGGCTTGGCTCTGCCAGTTGTAACTAGAATCAGTCATATCAAATGGCCCCAAGTTGAGCTCAAGGCCCTGAGCTCAACGTTGTGGGATTGAGTCCCCACTGTAGCAGCTGCATTAGGATGGGGGCAAAATATATAGAAGTTCACATGCTTTGCGATGTTGGGCGCACATTAAAGGAGTGCAGGCAGTTGGAATGCTCTTCAGCCCTGCAACTTCTGCCACAGCCTAGATGCAGTTTGAGGATGCTAAACCTCGCATATCATTTTAACTACGGTGTTCGCTTACCTCCAAACTTCGCAGCAGGTTTGCTCTGGTCAGTTGTCAAAGTTGATCAAGCTTTGACGCTATTGCAGCTACCGTAGTGATTAATCAGTGCGAGTGTTTCAGGTTTGAAGAACTTCAAGTACAGTACGGTATTTTCCGGTGTATATATACACTATAAACAGAATAATCTCATTAAAATTAAACTACGGTTGATTTCCGCAACGCCTAGGCTTTGGCAGCGAAGTAAACCAGGCAAGAGCTGCCACTGGGCTTTAGTAAGTTGTCTTTACCGCGTGACAGCGGTGTGATGTGGAGAATGAGTATAAGAGACAGAAGACCTCCCTCAACACGTTATGTACATTCACCTCGTTGCACGGTTTCACAGTGCTAGCACTGCCAGCACGTGCCCAAGTCCGCGAAGCCTACCTGTCTCCACGCGCGGAAAGTGATCCAAGAGTGCCTTTAGCGGAAGCGTCAATATGTAGAAGATTCCGCTGAATGCGATTTTGATTAAGGCGAACACTAGAGCTATACTTTTGCACAGGATTTTCAAAGAGATGTTCTGACTGCTAGGTATGAGCAATGATTACTAGATATATTCGGGCTGTACTGTACAACTTGGCCAAAACTGTTGAATCTTGTTGACTGCCTTGCCACCTTCGCTTTACTGCAGCTGTCTGGCTTCCTTTTAGCCTAGCCGATTCTAAAGCAGAATTATTTATACCTGCCTGCCTCTTTCTCGGTGCAGCACTGTTGGACAGACCGCCAGGCCAAGCCACACCGGTGCTTGCACTGTCCGCCTCCGAACACGCCGGGCGTGTCGTCGCCACGGATACCCGCGCTCGGCTGCTGAACCCCCCTCCTCGCACGGGCAGTGTACAGACAGCTTCTTCCATCGCCCGTGCGCGGCGCTTTTATTCCCCTCATTTCCCTCTCCCCGTTTTAGTTTTTTAGCCCCAACGACCCTGTGACATTTATATTACCTGGTGCCTGTTTGCAAAAAACAATATCCCACAAATGGCTCTGATGAGATGTGCAGAGCAAAAAAAAAAAAAGAGAGAGAGAGAGAGAAATGCTTTAAGCTCGTATGAGCAGCATTATTTACCAGTATACTGGCAAAAAAACAAAGAAAACGTAGAAAGAGACATATACATTCCGTTACAAAAAAAAAAATTATGGCAGGCACGCACGAAACACACACACACTGTGAGGAGTGTGTGAGTTAAAGGCAACGGCAGCTGCTGCATTGCAAGCGTTTCGTAAGCAACGAAATGACGTGATCCTGTCTATCTTTTCATATAACGGCTTCTTTTGCCAAGGAAAGCCACTCGCCCAGCCATATAGTGTTATTTAGCCTCGAGCCAATCCAGAGGCGCTCGGTGATCGGCTGTGGGGCCCCGTGTGCCAAGGCCTGCACTTTGCACGCTTGTGGTTCCCGGTGAGTAAGTGAGCAGGGCAGCTTTGTTGAACACCCAAAGTGGTACTGCATTACAAATGAACCGCATTGGATGCGCATTGTATGAAGGAGCCATGTTGCTGGAAGCCTCGGAAGCTGGCCAGGGGGGCCACCGGCACAGTCTTAAAAAATAATAGAAATTTCTGGAGAGAAAGCCTCTGTTTAATTTAAAGGCTGCTTTCTCTCTAATGAGCGAGCTTTGCCTATTCATTGTGCAGCGGCAGTGACAGCATAAGCTTGATTGTCGTTTGGGCGCATCTTTCGAACACAATGTTTTTAGTCTTCGGTGTCATTGATTTCTGGCTGTTGGCATCATATTGTCAATCTGCAATTGTTTGCACTCAGCATTGCCTCAAGTATTTGCGCATTTATTGTGATGTCTAACCATGTCAAGATCGGCAGCATTGCACAATGCTGATGAGCATTTTTTTCCTTGTTTTTATTGCTTACTCTTTTACGCATCGGTAACTTCGTATGGCCATTAGTAGGCATGCCGCCTTGTGGCAGAATGCTGCGATTGGTAGTTTTTTTTATATGTCCACTTTACAGACTACTACTACTACTCAAGAGTTTGTTTTCATAGAGGAACTAATAGTCAGCATTGCTCCAGCATGGCTGCCAAATGTGCAGTAAACACTTTGCACAAGATGATGCGAGAACAGCATTTCAGTAAGTAGTGTCGTTGCTAAGTTCGACGTTTGCCAAGCAGCTTTCAGTTTTGCTACAATACGCATTGTGGCTGCGCAATGGGTGTGCAAGGCTCAGGGGAGTGTTTTTCTTATTTTTAATGGCTGATGTCACGAAAAAAGCTGCCAAGATGGTACAAAGCCTGCCGTCAAATTTGACTTGCTAACCTGGCATGCAGTTTTCATTGACCAGACTACAAAGTATTGCTAGAGCTTGTGTGGCAGCTGTCTCACCAATGTGTCATCTTTTTGTCATGGCCTTTGTTATTCATTTGTCTAGAGTCTGCGATTCTCAAGCAGGTGCAGCTTTTGGCAGTATGCACCAGTAGTACATTGAGTCAACCACTTTATTCGCTTGCATACAGGCCAGTTGCTTTTCTTTTAACGAGGTACAAAAACTGTATGGCTAACCTTATATAGCTGGGTTCCTTTTTCTAAAACTCGTAGCTTCATTTTCATTCATAATTTGTAAGCATGTTCTGGTTATTCAACAATCGCTGCATTCTTACATCGCGAGCTCCAGCGACATGCATTATATCCGAATCGTTGTCTTTTACGTGTTTAACCTCATCCTCAAATGGTTCACTTGTTGACTTCTTGTCTGCATCTTGACTAAAGGCTGATGTGACATAAAACTGACATTTTCGCTTTTTCATGTCATTATAACAGAGAATCGTGGTGTATAAAAAAAAATACAGAAAAGGTCAATTCTCAAAACAAGCCTCTACATAATATACCCGGTGGCCCCCCACGGCACTGGGGAGACAGGCCGCCTGTGGCTGTGTGTATAACCATTCTCTCTCTCCTATTGGTGGGGAGTGCATACAGTAGTCAAGGAGGAGAGACGACACTCCGAGAAAGAGAACAATAAAGGCAAGCTTTTATTTGTCCTTGTCTGTCGGCTGTGGTTCTTCTCGAGAAGAGGATGACTTGGAGGACGTAACGGGATCTTCTGTGCGCGACGGGCTGTTTGCTTGTTCGGGGCCTTCCTCTGTTTTGGGGGATCTGCTGTTACTGTCGTGGCACGACTCTGAGTCTCCCGAGGCGGTTTTTGCATTTGGAATGTCTCGCTCGCTCGAGCTCTCTGCCGTTGGGGACTCTCCTTCGCCAGACGATGACTCCGGATCTTCGTCTGGAAATGCAAGCAAAAGGTCATTCATAATTACTCTTCCAAAGGAACAGTTGCAAGTGCTGGGCTGAATAGGCGCAGGTGCAGCCAAAATAATGTGGAGCATGCTTTGGTGCTGGAACTTTTTCTCATGCATTCCATATGCAAAATATGCAGTTTTCCTTGGGTTATACATAAGCACCAGTGGCATCAAGTACTACCTCGTAATTTCCCCAAGCTAAGGCCTGTACGGTGTGTGTTTACGGAAGTCTGTTCCATTTTATAATTACTGTTATGGTACATACCTCCAATGAAAAGTAACAGTACTCGGAAGGATAGAACAGCCATAAAACTGAAGTCATTAAACCCTGACAAAGAGACATGAATGGTTTAAAAGGAGCCGCAACTGACTAAGACATGCTACGAGAACATTTGCTTTGCAGCGATAAAATCTGGCATAATACTGCCAGGTAAGCAAGGAGTTCCAATTTTAATTTCGCGGCGAAAATCTGGAAACTGGAAAACCACCATTTCGCGATAAAACTTCAGTCCGCTTTTTGTGCCACCACACACATGGCCACTAGCAGTGCAGAGCTCATTCATGCAAAGCCACTTGCTTATGCAGGCAACCGTGGTATGCAACAACACTGTTGTCGCATTACGTTGTGACTGTGCTAGTGAGAGAATACTGTTTGGCAAATCTGATAGTGACCCCCGCCCCAAGGCATGGCAGAGGGGACTTTTGTCAGCGCCCTTGGGCACACCTATTAGAGAAGTAGGGTGTGCCATCTCCTCCCCATCTTCCTTTGTGCAGTGTCTTTTGGGCCATGAGCAGCTTTAAAAAGACTGCGAGTAAAATTTAAAAATACCACATTAAAGTGGTGCCACTCGAGTGCCCCAGGACATGCTGAAAGAGAAGAAAAATTGCTTATTTCCGGAATTCTGTCTGCGACAAGGCTTTGTGTTTGCACTGGGCACGCGAACGCGATAAGCAGCTTTATCTGTTTTATACGTCTGGGGCGCTAAGTATCACCACTATCAAGAAGCATATTTTGCGTTTCATGTGCTCTCTATTAGAGCCAATAAAAAAAGCTACGTAAAGCAAAAATTGTTGCAAAAAGCAAGCTTTGTTGGAAAAATTGCTTCTTTCTTGTGGAAGGACATAAACCTTTAATACAACATCAACAACCATTGCATGTGGCCAAACAAGTTTCCTGTAAGCAGGAAGCACAGCAGCTATTTATGAAATTGTTAATGACTGCAAACATCACTGACAACAGTCTCTGGCCATGAATGGCTGCCAGTTTTACAGGTCACGTGCTAACATATGCGTGCAAATGCTGCACAGCCTCACCTGAAGAAGTATCACTGGGTACGTCTGGCAGCCACAGAGCTGATGCAGGGCGCTTTCTTGCACTACATTCACCGGTGGAGCAGGCAGGTCGCTTGGTGCCAGCTGCCAGTCCTGCACAGCAGCCAAAAGAAGGTCTCGTGTGAAAAGAAAGCCTGTGGCATAGCATAACTGGCTAATCTTGTGCAAAAATATTTAAAAAAAAATGGCACTGATGAGTGGGCGCGCAGCGAGAGAAACCAGTGCTTTAACGGTTTTCGAAAACTTGTGCACCTTCGTGATGTTTGTTGATATGCTACTCAATTTAATTTAATTGGTTTTTGGGGAAAGGAAAAGGCGCAGTATCTGTCTCATATATCCTTGGACACCTGAACCACGCCATAAGGGAAGGGATAAAGGAGGGAGTGAAAGAAGAAAGGAAGAAGAGGTGCCGTAGTGGAGGGCTCCAGAATAATTTCGACCACCTGGGGATCTTTAACGTGCACTGACATCCACTGACATTGCACAGCACACGGGCGCCTTAGCGTTTTTCTTCCATAAAAACGCAGCCGCCGCGGTCGGGTTCGAACCCGGGAACTCCGGATCAGTAGTCGAGCGCCCTAACCACTGAGCCACCGCGGCGGGTGATATGCTAATCAACCTTTCAATTTTTCTTCAAGGAATACTGCTACCTGAAGCAAGATTTTTGGGTGACTGGTTGAATACAATGGTTTTACGCTATCTATTACGCAACGTTCCTTACAGCACCACGAAAAATTCTGCCTGTCACGCTTTCTTTCTCTTGCTGGCCCACAAGCAAAAAACGAATACGTACCCTGTGCCACAGCATCTTGAACGCGCTCTGGAAGCTGCTCCCGGATGCGCTCGTACTCGGGGTCCTCAAGCTTGTGCTGAGGCTCGCGAAGCTCTTTCCGCTGCTTGCGCTGGTTCTCCCGTTCAGCCTGCTTCGCAACCCAGCGCTTCAGGCTGAAGAGGAAATGCAGGTGTGCACATGCGTTAATACGTGCATCAACATTGCGCACAAGCCAATCTCTAGTTACGGCTACTTGAAAGGAGGCCCTAAAGCACTATCATAATGAGTTTGTAAATGGCCTCCTTTATATGTAACTTAGAAGGACTTTGGTGTAGGCCAGTTGGTATGACATCGTGAAGAGCAAAACCGCAAAACAGGACGGGACTGAGGCCCTGTGTTGTTGCCTGCCTCAGTCCTGTCCTGTTTTGCGGTTTTGCTCTTCACGATCCTTTATATGGCTGGTGCCAAATTGGCCCAGGTGCTTTTTCATCTTCTACAGTGCCACTCACACAGAGTAAGGATAAAATGGTGCGCAAGGTTAACACTGACCAGCAGTACGTTTCACTCATCCCCATTAAAGGCTCCTTTAGCTATGACCAGAGGTGCCACAGTACAACATGAGAAGGTGCCTCCCCACATGATATTTTGATGATGTGACAGGCAGGCACAGAACTGTACACAGAAGGCTATGGCTCCTAATGCCTTGCCACTCACTGAGGCTCCTGTTCTGAGCATACAGCTTTTCTGTAGCATCGCGCCGAGGCTGGGATGCTACCACTAAGCCATTGCCTACAGTATGAGAGTTCACCATGCTGATGAGTATGCAGTCAAGAAAGAAGTGACAGAAGTGGAAATCGCTGAGCAATGAAGTGCTGCAACACAATGCTAGCAACGCTGAGCAGAGGGGGGGGGGGGGGGGACTAGCACTGTGACAAGTGACAAAAGTATGGGGGCTTTTACAATAGCTGTTCTGGGCCCATCTAGCATAGGCTAGTGGAGCTCACTCATTTGTTTTTCTTGCATCCCATGCAATCTTGATATGTGACACAAAACAGACTGCCTCGTTACAGGTCAGGAAACCACAGTCATTAAGGAAGCTACTACTTTACCACTTTCCGTGACTAACAGATACATAGGGGTTGGCATTTTTGTTTTTTAAGAATTCGGCTGACTTTTCTTGTGCTTATTTCACAACAAAGTTTTTGGTCTTATTCGGTGAATATTATCTTTGACGGATAACTCACCGGCTTTTTTCAGTGATGTAATGTGGTATTCCTGGGCAGTCAAAAGTCACTCGTTTGTTTCGCCCTTGTTGTCAGCCCGAGCATCCATTTTATAAGTAATTAGTAAGTAATGCACAGATGATCATATTTAGAGTTACGCTTGTAGAGGGGAATGCTACTGCTACTTAAAAAATTAACTGAAGCAAATAACGGAACTGTTTGCACAAGTGTGCTCGCCTAGTAAAGCACACACCACAGCTGGCTTGGGCTGTTTCAGCTATCAGCGAGCACACACTGCTGGATCTGCCAGAAGGTGCTCCGCATCTGCATGATTTTGTTTCCACTCACGACTGGACATTTAAAGTCTCGTAAGAACCGCTAGGAGAAGGACCTTCATTCAACAGCTCGAGAGGCAGCCGTCTGCCCTAAGACAGTTTTTGATTGTCTGCCTTCGCCTCCCAAAACACATTTCTATAATGCTATGAGAAACGCCATTGGAGAAGAGAAAATTTGTTTGGTACACATCGGGTCTTTAAACACATACTATGCAACAAAGAGGCACTCTTGGTTTTTGTCACCATAGAAACGCGGACAGTGCAGCCATGCATTCAACCTGCGAAATTGTGCTCATTAAAAAAAAAGTGACATTGCTACGTTTTCGAGGATGTTTTAATATTTGGACATCCCTGGCCGTAAAAAATGGCTGATTAAAAATCCAAAGGCAACGCAAAGGTAACGGTGCCTGTATGCAAGTCGTTTTGCTTGGCTCTCGGGGCTTTTCACAGACAAGATCACCGTTCAAAGAGCCGAGCAACGAACCCGCCTTATCTTCTTCTCGTGTTCACCAAACCAATTTAATTGTTATTCAGACTTTCCAGCCGCTTTTTCCACTTGTGTAGCAGCAGACTACTTGTACTCACTGCGCAAAGATCTGCTGCGGGAACGGGTCCGGGCAGTACTCTAGTTTACGTACATACGAACACGCAGAAACCACTGAGGCAGTCAAGGGTGATAGCATCCGCTCAAGCACACACAACTCGAGCTTTCGCAAGTGTTAAGTGACAGACATGAAGGCAGCTAACAAGCATGGATGCCACTTACCGAGCCTCGTGGTTGATGTCACGCAGCCTCCGTCCGCTGAGATCCCTGCACGCTTCGCGATTTGTCGTCTTCTCGATTTGGGCGCCGATGGCACGCAGCATGGAGCCGAAGCCGCCTTTGCCACCGATGATTCCGGTCAGGACGCAGGTCACCCATTGCCCGTCCGCCACCACAGCATCCGTCACCCGTCGCCCGCCACTTGTCAACATCAGGTACTCGACAGGTATCCGCTGTCGAAAACAGAACATGTCAATGCATAGCTTGCGGGCACTCCAGTGTGTATGCATACTTGAAAACAACTACATATTGGCCGAGCTGCTATCTAAGATATGTATATATATATTTACTGCCAAAAAGGTCAAATTCCGAATTAACAGGGTGACACAATACGAGTGGCAGGCAGTGTTTATGTCCAACAAGGCAGATCACACCTGTAAGCGGAAGCTTCCCGAGACCTCCAGGTCACCGATTTTCCGCCGTGCGCAGTTCAGAAAGGAAGCAACCTCGCTACAGCGCACTTATCCGTTCGACAAAACACACGAGAAGGGCACTCACGTCAGCGCGCGAAGCTGTTTGTAGAAGGTTCGCCACAAGCTCGCCGCCGCCGTCGCACCTGATGCACATTACGGTGCGAATCCTCGGTAATCGCATGAAAATCATCTTGATGAAAAGCCTCGCGAAACGATCACTCAACACACGGAACAACAAAATCGAAAATCCTGGTGCCAAGACGCGACTCAACGATGCAGTAAACTAGAGTGAACAAACCCTGCCCAGCTGACAATCACGTGAGTCTCGTCTCAAGGTACGTAACGAAGGCTCCATGGACGCCGATTGGTGCAAAAAATGGCGGCTCCCGGGCACCCCAGCGCCCCTGGATTTTGAGTTGCAACCTACGTATGTGTGACGTCATTTGACGTCACACATACGTATAATTTTGGCGCGAATTATAAATTGGTCTTTTTACAGAATCCGCATTTTCGAGCCGGTATCTCTTGAATGTTGTTGCCTTTCAATGCGCACCAACCTTTGCCAGTCAAATGTGCCCGAGTTCCTGCTAGTTATGACCTTGTTAATGTGCAATTGAGAACCCAATGAAATTGACTTACAAAGGAGGCAGCAACCCCTCTAGACAATGGCTAAGCATGCATAGCTCGTAGGATACAACTTAAAAAAAAAAAAAAGCAGTTGTTAACACTGGGCCACGGTCTGTGGCGAACTGTATCACTCCGTTAGCCAGTCATAAAAGTACACGAAATCAGCTTTTTAATGTTTGACTTTATTAAACAAGCCAGGTATCAAAATTCTAGAGCTTATAACTTTTTTCTCCTGATTAGCTTCTTGTTTAGGCGACAAGAGAAGTTTTAACAACGGACTATGTTTTTGCCGTGGAGGAATTCTGTGCGCCGATCCTAAATGTGGGCGGAGCTGTGTCCGACTATAGTACTTTTGAGTACAGCAAGGTATGATGCACAACGCATACTGATACTGATGGTGATCAAGCGATTGTTCAACGGCCTTATGCGCAAGGTTTTTCATACCGCGGTTCGCTCTATTATGTGCGCGCTGTTCGGGGTAGGGGAGCTGCTCCTGTGGTGGGGGTGGTAAACAACTTTTATTGCCCATGCACCTAGTACAGAGTGATTTGCTCGTGTGCTCTGACAACGCCTCCGTCGGCTGTGACCACGCGGGCGTCTACTCGGCTATGTTGACGGCGGGTGGTACAAGGTAGATAGATATACTATGGTACCGAAGGCTCCATAGACAGCCATTGGTCCAAAAAATGGCGGCTCATTGGCACCCCAGCACCCCTGGATGCTGGGGGCACACTTACGAGTGTGTGACGTTGAATGACGTCACGCTACGTATGCCTTTGGCGCGAATTATAAACCAGTCTTTTTGTAGAATCCGCATTCGTTTTTATGGAGGAAAAACGGTAAGGCGCCCGTGTGCTGTGCGATGTCAGTGCACGGTAAAGATCCCCAGGTGGTCGAAATTATTCCGGAGCCCTCCACTACGGCACCTCTCTCTTCCTTTCTTCTTTCACTCCCTCCTTTATCCCTTCCCTTACGGCGCGGTTAAGGTGTCCGCCGATATATGAGACAGATACCGCGCCATTTCCTTTCCCCCCAAAAAAACCAATTGCGGCATAACTTTACCAGTGTTCACACACACACACACACACACACACACACACACACACACACACACACACACACACACACACACACACACACACACACACACACACACACACACACACACACACACACACACACACACACACACACACACACACACACACACACACACACACACACACACACACACACACACACACACACACACACACACACACACACACACACACACACACACACACACACACACACACACACACACGCGGTGAATCGTCCTATGTAGTAAGCTGGTTAAATAATTTTTAATAATTATCTTTAACTAGTAGAGTTAGGCGCCTAGTTGTAGTTGGAGATTATAGCCGGAAGTTAGTAATAGCCATATCAGTTTTTAGAATTTCGAAAACGCCATTACTCATGGCGCTGTGGCTCGAGAAAATTTGGCATTTCCGACTAGTTGCGTGCACTGTTTTGCCTGCATGCTTTCGAAAGCACGTGTATATTTTCGCCCCCAGTCACCCCTGAAGAAGGAGCCGAGCCGGCTCCGGAACGTTGGGCTTCAAATTAAATGTTTTGGTTGAGGTGTGTTAGAGTGTATTATAAGTTTCCGCACGTGTAGATTAAACGTCTGCAATGGCGAACTTGTGCATGCAACTTGCGTGAGCGTGTTCTGCTGCGACGACATAATTTGACACCATCTTGTGCTTAGAGTTATCTCTGTCCATTTTATTTAGTACTGTCATTTCCGTTTTAAGCTTTGAACAGTCCCTGAAGGTTTGCCTCATGCTTTCCATCCCAGTTCGCGCACTCCTGCGCTCCCACTAAGCACGCAGGCCCATCCTGGACATGCCGGCGCAATTAAGAAATGCTTCCGCACGCACCGTTGACGCCCAAGCCTCTGACATTTTCGGCCTTTCAAAGGCTGCAGGCACGTATATATGTGAGGACACGGTGCCTCACGAGTTCTTAATTTCTCTCCTTTAAACGCGACCTTCACACACCTCGACCGTCCAAAGTGGTGAATGCTAGTTATGTGCCTTATATTTCAGGAACTTCGGTGAGTCATTGTCGACGCCGGAAATCACTGCTGTTCTTGTACTTCCGTCGGCGAGAAATGGGCCCTTCATATACTGCCGAAGCTCGATAGGAAGTTCAGGGTGTTCAGCGCATCAGTAGAAAGGACATTCTCCATGGCCTCGATGCGGACCTCCTTAACTTGCCCAGGAGTCATCTCTTTAGGAGAGGCTGTAAGTTTGTCTGTTGAAGGGATTCTAGTCTGGCGCTGCCGCGAGACACCTTTAAGGTGTATGACAGTGCTTTCCCGCTGCAACTGGTATATGCTGGAACGCTCGGCGACTTCAGGCCCGTGCGCGCTCTTAATCTTGCGGATAATCCTTTTTGGGAGTCAGTTCACTACGTTGGTGTGTATGCACTATCGTACTCCATGTCTTCCCAGTCGGGGAAGGTATAGCTGTCCTCGCGAGACATTCTTATTCTTCTCGCCAGCTTGAAGCTCGGGGACTGCTACCGGTTGCAGACAGCCGAGGCAAAAAGAGCCACCCGCCGTCACTTAGGTGGCTGAATCCGTCACATAGACGCTAGCAGAAGCAATCAAGGTTAGGAAATGAGAGGAACGCACGAAGAGCTAACAACGCTGCCAGTCTAGAGCCGTTGAAGAAGACTTCTGGGAGAGAGAGAAAACTGTATTGTCAGGAAGAAGATGATGATCTTCTTGGATTGCTTCAGCCGCTCCAGGTGAAGCAGCACCTTTTCACCGCGTACAGCTTGTTTGAGCGTGCGGGAGCCTTGCTTGGACTGTGATGCGCATGCGCAGTAGATGCCTGCACGAAATCCGCAAATCAGGTCGATGCTGGCACAGCCCAGAGGAAATGTGACTGCGCTCACAAAGGCAAATGTGAAAAGGCCTGTAGTGTCTCTCCGTTTGGATGCATTATGCACAGCTGTCTCCTATGCTTTGTTCACTGTGCGTTAAGTTATAAACAATTCGGTTCTTGCATTCACACGAAGGAATGTGAAAATTATACCTCTCCTTTCAGTCCAGGAGATAAGAACACGAAAAACGTCGTACAAGCAGCCTAAGCTCTAGCACGCGCATGCATGGCGAAACTTTCGCGACTAAAGCAGTTTTGCTATCACTTCATATATAGACGGGCCGGAGGCAGACAACGAAAACAAAAAGTATGGCCACAGGGAAAGCGGCGACGCGTCGTCTGCCCATGGAAGCAGCGGCGTGGCGAAGTGCACATGTCACTGTTCCCGGCCTCTGCACCTAGGGGAACATTTTCTTTAGCTGATAAGCGCGCCAACGCAGACCTCCCCCCGATCGCCTTTTAAAAGTTATGTAGTCGACAGTAATGCGCATGTGCAAGCAGCTCATTCGCGGGTGAAAAATGCGACCGCCAAACCGGCGTTCTTCCTTCGTTGGTGCTAGCCGCGGAACTTATTGTCGTCGTAGTACGAGCGGCTGTGTTCCTTGATATGACTTTGTGACTGTTGCCGTTGGGTGGCTGTCGTCTTCACCTTACAGCGGAGACTCGAGAAGCCGCTATTGTAACGACCGACCGTCGACAGTCGATTAATACCTCCGAGCCAGGCCGTCGGCATCGAAGGTGAGTGCGAGGCTAGGCCTCGCGGCGAGGGCGACATAGGTCCATGAAATGTGTTCGAGCGAATTTAAGGTTCAATAGAGTAAATTGCGGGGCTATTTGGTTCATAATGCACATATGGTGGAACCAGCGAAACTGACGCAAGACAAGGAGGCACACACACAATTCCGGTGGAATTACAACTGATTTATTCCGAATCACAATTATACATTATTCCTGCGCAAGCGCACACTCTCGACAAGGTGAAGAAAAACTTTACGAATGTAAAAACTGAAACTCCTTTTCGGTGATTATGATTGAAGGATCGCTTACGAATACCTGCTTATTTTCCTGATTAAAAACGCTTCTAGCACCTTGCCCTCACGTCTTGATTTCCCCCGGCCGATAATACTGACCAGGTGAAAGCGTGGGGAACTGTGGCAGTCCTTGACATGCATAAACGTGGCACAATTAATCGGAATTGAATCGTGCGTGCGTGCGTGCCTGCGCACGCACGCGCACACACACACACGCGCACGCACGCGCGCACCTGGTGACGAACCACAGAGCTCCCAGTGAGTCGCTGCTCGTACGTTGCTTCACAAAGAGAGCCGATTATCGTGAATACTTTTGGCCGCGCGTTGGCTGAGTGGTTATGGCGCTCGGCTGCCGACCCGAAAGACGCGGGTTCGATCCCGGCCGCGGCGGTCGAATTTCGATGGAGGCGAAATTCTAGAGGCCCGTGTAGAGTGCGATGTCAGTGCACGTTAAGAAACCCCAGGTGGTCGAAATTTCCGGAGCCCTTCACTACGACTTCCCTCATAGCCTGAGTCACTTTTGGACGTTAAACCCAAGTAAACCATAAACCTTGTGAATACTTTGGCGGTCGCATATTTTTTCTTGCCTTATTTATTTACGTTCAAAGCCTGGCTATGGACTTGCGTCCCGTTCCTTTGTCTAATTGTTTTTTTTTGGGGGGGGGGGGGAAGGAAATGGCGCAGTATCTGTCTCATATATTGTTGGACACCTGAACCGCGCCGTAAGGGAAGGGATAAAAGAGGGAGTGAAAGAAGAAAGGAAGAAGGAGGTGCCGTAGTGGAGGGCTCCGGAATAATTTCGACCACCTGGGGATCGTTAACGTGCACTGACATCGCACAGCACACGGGCGCCTTAGCGTTTTTCCTCCATAAAAACGCAGCCGCCGCGGTCGGGTTCGAACCCGTTCCTTTGTCTTTTAATCGGTTTTTGAAAAAAGGAGAGGCACTGTGACTTCCTCACTTCTCCGTTTACGCTTCGACCTTCAACCGCGCAGTGCGGGAAGGGATGAAGGAGGGAGTGAAAGGAGAAAGAGAGAATGGAGGTGCCGTAGGAGAAGGGGCTGGCAAACAACATTATTTTTACGATGACGTAGCGTAAGTAGGTTCCTCCATCCAGTGGCGGATCAAGGCGGATGAGCCATTAGGCCAGAGCCCCATATGCCGTAGCTGCCCGATGGTCCACGCGATCAGGTCAGCTGGCCGTCCAGGGCCGTGCTATAGACAGGGTGGCTTCCCACTGCGACGTGAAGGGGGGGTATAGAGGGCACTAAGGGAGGATTGTAGCACTGCCGTGTGCAATGGTAGAGGGTGGGACGTGCGCCCCAAAAAGGACAATCTGCGTGGTGGTGGTGGTGGTGTAAAACATTTATTTGTACTATTTACAAAGAAGTATTGCTTGAACCGGGCCTGAGGGCCCCAGCTCTCGCAATCACTAGGAGGAATCCCTATTCCGAGACCCGGGTGGTTTCCGCGGCCGCCTGGGCTCTTGTCACCAGGGCTCGTTGGTCCTAGAGAGTTGAGCAGCAGAGCAGGGCAGCCTCCCAGTACTCTCGGCTGGGGTGGGGGTGCGGTGGGAAAGCAGGATTGGAAGGGCTTGCCCACACCATGTGGTACGTGTCCGCAAACGTTTCCCCACAGTGTGTACACTCGCCCGAAAAGGCAGAAATGAAATGTTTAAGCACTGCCGGGCACATTACCTTGGTGGTGTAGAGGCGAAGAAGCTAGCGCTCCTCCGCCTTCTTGAGACTTTTGCGGGAGGTGGATATCGGCCGCGAGAGGTTTGTTACAGGAGAGAGATCACCCGAAAAGTAATAGCCGGTAGCGTGTGGGGTAAAGGGTGTGTCTAAGCGCAAGATGGGGGTGACTGTTAGTAGGGTAACTGGCGCCAGAGGCCGCCACCTGTTGTCGGAGATTTTTGTGAGTTGGTATATTCTGCGGACCAGTCGGTAAGGTTGGAGTGTGGGCGAAGAGGTGAGTGGGATGGCCTCCGCCTTCTCTGTGTTAAGATAGCATTCCAAAGGAGCCCCGAGGATAATTCCTCGGAATGTAACGGGTGCGATGGAAGATGCTATTCGCGATATTGGACATACGTTCTTTCCCGTGGCTCACGTGGTTTGGCGCTATTTTTCACCGATTAAAGAATTGACGTTATTCCGTCAGAAGGGAATAAATTGTTTATTCCCTCCCAGGGAGTTACGTTTTTTTTTCAGACACCATGGGAATGTTTACTTCCTTCAAGAAATTGGTACGGGGTGCCGAGGAAATGTTTTTCATGCCCCAGGCAGGCCCACTGGACCACACCAGGAATAGATTGTGCCTTGAAAGCCTTCACCCTAAAGGTCTTTACCTTAAAGGCATTGACATAAAGATCTTTACTCTGAAGACGTTCACCTTGAAGGCCTTCAACCTAAAGGCCTTTATCATTGACATTGCCACTAATGGCCCCACCCCAAACCATCATAGCCACCGCCAAGCATTCAGTCTTGTTTATTTCCCGCCACTTACCGCATCACATGACTAACTTGAAGACTTCATCACCCTCTCACGAGGTGCAGACGTGACCATGATAGCTGCGACTCGAGCGCACCCGGATGATATGGCTACAACATGCACATGCTGCCATCCTAGATAGCCAGCTGGTGAATGCGGAAGTTTCTTCTTATGACACGCTACGCCACATAGGCCGTTTACCGCTGTGAAAGTCTCTTACGCAACTGTCGCCGGGAAATGGAGTGGACTATTGGCTGCACTGCTGCTGCCTCTTCCAACAAGCAATAGCGGGCAAAGCCTTATAAAATCGTTCTCGCTGCGATAGCCGCACTCAGAATTTGTACAGAATTTTATGCTTTAACATTCCCTTGCGAAAGGCGATACAACCATGCCTGAGTCAGCGTGCAGCGATCGCTTACCCGTAGGCTCCCTCGATACCAGCCTCACCGTACAGGGTGGAGATATCCATAATTCAGTCACGGGACGTAATTAGTGGGCGTCCCCTGAGTGCAGATTGCGCTGACCTAATTTATTTCAAAAGTTATAGCATCCCAAATCTCTATCTTAAAAAAGGAAGTTGTCGTTTGCTTTGCACAGCAGTGTTTTTCCAAGCTACGCAACGGAACAAGCTTGAGGAGTTTTTTAAAGCTGTCTCGCTCTCTTTGTACTAAACGTTGCAGTCAACATTCGACCCTTTCATCAATGTTGCGATAACGTTTTGTTTTGTAACCCGAAAACGCGCTGTACCACCGAAAGCTGTCCAAAGTGGAGCACAAGGAATTCTACTATGGAGATTTCTCCTTGTACTCACGATAATGACACAGCTCGCTCGAGAGAAGATGGCACGAGCACAAACGTTTGGTTTCGTTATTTCCTTTACTGCGCCCGGCATGGCGTAGCCAGTGCTCCGTCGTCAATATTTACCCTTTCGGCCTACTCTACCTTTGCTTGGAGTAAAGACTATCATACTGTTTTCGTTAATCATGTATAAGGATTTTTTGTTGTTATCATCCCCATCCCTCATGCAATGTTCCTGATTGGGATCCTTGAGAACTAAGAAATGAATAAATAGATATTTAGGAGTGGCTTACTAGCTTGAGCTGTAAGGCGCTAAACGGTTACAAAGCCGAGACCTAAGAAAACAGTCCCCCCGGCCCCTAATGCTCGTGGTGTAGACGTGTCAGCAATTGCTGAATGAGGCGCCTGTGTGCTGTGCGATATCAGTGCACGTTAAAGATCCCCAGGTGGTTGAAATTATTCCGTAACCCTCCACTACGGCACCTCTTTCCTCCTTTCTTCTTTCACTCCCTCCTTTATCCCTTCCCTCACGGCGTTGTTCGGGTGTCCACCGATATGTGAGACAATTACTGCGCCATTTCCTTTCCGAAAAAAAATACCGCACTTGACTGCACAATTCTTCGCACGTTGCGGTCGTCTTAGAACCAGTGCCCTTAGCTGGAGGTCAGTGAGTCTTCTAAGAGCCAGTACCCGCGAGAGGCTTCGGTGCAACTTAAAGAGGTACTGCGGGTAACCTGAAGTTGATTTGTTTCAATTCATTATATGTTCTAATGATAGAAAAAAAAAACAAGTTCCACTGATCATGCAGTTTATAAAGCTGGAAAAGCCGGAAGATGACTACAGATTTCACCGCCACCTGCCGTTATGGAAAAAAAAAAAAAAACTCCGATGGCGTCAAGGCTGATGAAATAATGATCGCGGAGTCGTCCTCTTTTTCAATTTTCGGAGTTTTAACGAAGTGGAGTAAGAAAATGTTCCATTTTTAAATCCAATTTTGTCGGCAATAATGCAATTTTTGCTGCCGTACAGACTTAAACGTAACCACTTTGAGCTAAGCAATCGTTTTATAAAGGTAAATAATTTAAGGTGCCTTCAGTGCCCCTTTAAGGGCTTGCACATAAATCTGCTGGCAAACAGCATCGGTTTCTCTGAGCAGTTTGATTCCCACCCATCAGTTTGTATTTTGAGTAGTTTGTTTCCTGGCCATTACTTTGCAGTTTAAGTAGCTTGTTTACTGCCCATTTATAGCAAGCAATTTTGCATGAAAACAACATTTAGTTGGAAGTGAGTCCTTTAAACTGCCTCTGTGCAGCCGGTTTCACTGTCCACCCGTTGCAACGTTGCAAAACCGATAAAGGTCGAAATAGTTCGAAACTTTAACAGAGACAAATCCAGCGCTAGCTCTTACTTCATCTTCCTTGTACATTTTCCGCACATTCCTCCTTTAAGCCTGGACTCCATGTACGCGAAAACTCACGCGAACGCGAAGGCGACGGCGGCAAGCGATGAGCGACGCCGTCGCGCGAAGCAAAATGCATGTGTCGCTTGCCGTGTCGCTCGGATCTGCACCCACAGAAAATTTCGCTCGTCGCCCGGAAGTCCCCCACGCGACTGGCCAATCAGAGCCCCCCAAAGCCGTTTCCGGTTTGTCCACGGTTTCTCACGGGCACATCTCACGAAACCAGCGCGTCGTCTTGGTCATCGCCACCGTCGAGAAAATATTTGGTTTTGTAGCTGAGAGGCAGACCCGCACGATTTAAATAATTAAAACAATCTACTTGTTGGGTGCGGAGGGCTAACAGCATTTGGAGCGGGCTATGCGAGCGGGCGTACTGCAGGGAGAGATGCGTGTCGAGCCGCGGGTACCGGCGCTCGATCCACCGTCCCGCTGCGCTCCAACTGTGCAGAAACACTCGCGGCGCGCATTCTCAGTGGTATATTATAGTTTGCTCACTTACAATCAGGTTGCGGTGACAGTTTATGGGAGTGTTTTTACTAAGCCGGAGTGCACAGGCACCGAACGAAAGCACACCTCCCCCGTGAACCCGTGATGTGACTTCGTCTCCGCAAGCACGCCTTTGGCTATCTCCACTGCCGCTACACCGCTGCCGTAGAGGAAATATTCCTTTGGCCCTGACTATGAGGCACACTCACAAAATTTTAAGAGAGAGAACAGGTTACGGGCGTGTTTCTAAGCTTGAGTGCGCAAAGCACGGAATCCGCTGCGCACGTCGCGGGTTCGCGTCGCCTGCCGCCTTCGCTTGCATGGAGGTTGCCCACAAGCGACGGAGCGAACGCCAGCCGTCGCCGCCGCCGTCGCCTTCGCGTTCGCGTGAGTTTTCGCGTACATGGAGTCCAGGCTTTATCGCTCGTCCCTCCCTTCTCTCTTCTTTTTTCGTGTTTATGCTCCACGTCTATTTGTCAGTGTACAACAGACTAATCCGAAATTCCACTTCGCTCTTATTCGAAGGCTTCCACTGCGGCTTCGTCACAGCCCACATAGCGTGGCTCTGACACGTAAAGAAAAAAATGACAATACCATTAACCCAGTTCTTGTTATTACAATGACAGATATGATTATTCCCACTGAAAATTGGATTCACATTTCAGCGTTTTTTAAAGTAAAAAATTTCAGGGATAACTTGTGGAAATTGAGTTTGACATGTATCTCCAATGGCCAGGGGCCGCTTTTCGCTAACATGGAAATCCGGCCAAGTTTGTGTATGCAGATCTCGGAGTGGAATGTCGTAAAGACAGAAAATAAGACACGAAGTCAACACTGAAGCGACGATCTTTTTTTGCCTCCTTTCTTTTGAACACTAGGAACCCAAACACGGGAGATTTGCCGACACCCACTATAGCCTGAAAAACACCGGTCCTGCGTTCACACTTTTCTCTGGCGCTTTGCCAAGTGCAGTCTATATGAACGTGGAGAAAACAGTTCAAGTGGAAATGGACCGGGAATTTAGCCGCGCACAACATTACAATTCCGTCCCGTTAACTTAGAGACGGCCAAATCACAGAAAAACAACCACACTGAGCCTCCGGCTTCCTACACCGGCCGCAGCACAGCAAGACGGTGATCAATCAGACGCCGACACCAATGGCAACATTCTATATAGTCCGCATTTATTTCTCCATCGCTCGTAACGACGTTTATATTTTATTTATTTTTTCTCCCACCGTCCATTGTCTCTCGCGTCAACAAACAGCACGCGGCCGAGTTGTATGCATTTTTTTTTACACAGCGGAAAACAGCGCAGTAATTAACATGCGGGGGCCGACGAATAAACGGACAACAAAAAACTGGGCACGCGTTGTGCGGCGTCTCACAGCAAACAACATCAAGGGCACAGACAAACGGCACAACAGTACACAACAAAGTGGCGAGCAAGGGGCGCGGCACAATCAAGGCGAGTCATCTCGATCTGCTTATTTGCTTAAATCCGCCATATCAGTGCGTGCTCGAATCTCACCACTGGCACGGCATTATACGCAATGCTTATTCGTCTGATATCTAGTTTGATGGCGTTACAACTGCGTGATACGTAAGCACGACGCGCCGATTTCGAGCTAACTGTTATATAAGATGCATTGTCACGGCACTCGAAATGCTATCGATGGCATGACCTAGCGTACCGGAGTGCCTGTGGTCACATGTTATCAAAACTAGATATGCTGAAGCTGCACAAGTTCACTGTTAATTTGTGGCAGCGTAAGTTAAAAATTATTGAAAGCACGTACAATTCGGGAAAACGTATAAACCGGAAATGTGGGAATCAGCGGATGTTATAGCGAAACCGAGTACTCGCACTGCAAAGGCCGCAAACAACACGGCCTAACCGGTGCCGAATTAGGCTTAGTTCACTACAGTGCAAAACGGACAATGCGACAATATGGACCGGTGGTCACGTACGTAAAATCCGGGAATGCGCAAGAAACGGGGGTTTCTAGTAAATAATAAACACTTAATGATCTCGTGGAGGTTGAAGATTTGATCACGAACTGATGGCGGGGGTGGAATTCGAAGACATGTTTCTTTTTCTTTCTTTTTGAGAGAAAAGTCACCTTCATTGTGCGCGACCCAGCGTATGCACGGCATAACGGCCATAAAAAGAGCTCCTGGATGTCACGAGTCCCGTACACGTGTATGAAGCACACACCCACACAGAAACAAAAAAAGATACCCGCCTCGACGGTTGACAGTCTCCGAACGTGTATAGATATAGGGCATATAATTCGATATAGACATTTATATAAGAGAGAGGGAGACGAGTCGAAAATACCGAATGGCTTGTACGCTGCCTGTATACATAATATATATATCAAGAAATATAACATGCAGACCCCGTGTCCCTGGTGAGCCGTATACACTGCTTGACCGGCTATATATATATGTAGATATATATATGTAATTATTTATATCTGTACAGTGTGTGGAAAAATAAGGATTATTACATGCATGGTGCACGGTGAACGGAATCACACAGATAAAGGCAACGCGGGGCTGTGCAGAGTCGGCCGGAAGTGGGCGGTATTAGTACTTCCGGAAGGAAGGTGCGTTCAGTGGCACTGGTGTGGCATCAGACAGATTTCCTGCTCAGTTTCTTTTTTTCGTATCAAATGTGAAGCGACTGCCAAATGTTCCCAGGTCACATCATGTCATAGCGATAAGCATAAGAAAGGCTTTTCAGTAGTACGCTATGTGGCAATAATGCAGTATAGCTTGCAGTGCAGGAGATCAAAAATAGAGGTCCCTTTAAAGCAATCAGATCGTAAGGTTCAATGCCTGAGTGCAGCCAATACCCGGATGCGATGCACTGTAAATTTTTTAATGCGAAATAATTATATAGCTTATCGGCAGTGTGAACCGGCGTTTCTGACCAGACGAAATGGTCTAAAAACTCCAATGCTGTCATCATCACAGCTGTCATAGCAAGCATAAGAGAGTCAAGAGAGGACCCAATGGCCTTTAGGTCTTCAGGTGGAAGGTATTTAGGTCAAAGGTCTTTGGTGAAGACATTTAGGGTCAACGCCTCCGACATAATAGCCTTCACCCAAAGTGATTTGACCTAAATGCGTTTACCCTGAAAGTTTTGAACGTAAAGACCATAACATTAAAATAATTCATCCTAAAGGCCTTAGAGAGGTTAGTACTAAATACTAACTAGTACTAAAGATTAAACAAATATAGTCGACTATAGTAGCTTACGATGAGACACAAATGCTTTTGATTCGCCGCACGTGAATAGTTTTAAGGGCCCTCTGTATTTTTTCTATTCTGTCGCTTTTTGGCCAGTTTAACGGTCACCGAATCGCCAGGACCGCAACCAACTAGTGACCGCAATTTTTCTTATCACTTCTATCTAGAGCGAAAAGGTTTTCAAGCATTCCTATTCGCATCTGATTTCCGACAAAATAACGCATTTTCCTCTGTGTCACTTTGTGTTCGGTTCGACACCTTAGTTGCAATCGCCAGGAAAATCTGCTCGGGCGCGGTTTCAGTGCTGTTTAATCTGATAATACCAGGCGGCGGCTCTACGCATGCGCAGATGCTCAAGCCCTTTATGTGCCAGCTACGGGAGTAGATACCTCTGTGCCACCCAAAGTAGTGTTCCTGTATATGCTATATGCTCCCTGCAGGAGCATATATAGGAACACTAACCCAAAGTGGCCTCGGGCACCCTCATGTTTCTTGGTCGTAGCCCACTTCCGGTCTCCACGGAGCGTCACTTCCGCGTACGACTTGCGTCACGCACGTGCGCATCATGCCGCGGCGAATCAGGTGAGAGAGGCGTTTTATGCGTGCTTATACACTGTGTATGTATGTATATATAGATATCGACGGACTGTGTGCAAGGTTGAGCGTGTGCGGACCGGCTAGCAGCGGTAACAGTTTTTTTTTTCATTTGCTGCGTCTGCACTGCTGAAGACGTGTGGGAGACAAGGGCAGTCTGCCCTGTTGGAATTGGTAGCGTGAGGGACAGAAAAAGAATAATCCAGCCATTCATTCGCACGCTCAAGCACACTTCTTAGTGACGTCACTTTTCCTCTCGCTCTCTTTCTCACTGTTATTTTTGTTGCATAGTGGGAGACATGCAAAGAGCAGCGAAACGTGACGATGACACTGGCCGTGCGAGCGAATCCGAACTTTTGAGACTCGTCTTTCAAAACTGGGACCGGATTCCCAGAAGCTATATTTGAGTTCGCACGCAAATATGGCTTCTGATTGGCGGCTCAGTGACAGGCAGAACTTACGCGCGAACGGTTCAAACATACACCCGCCTTCATAAATTCATTTGGCAGAGAAATTTATTTTATTTTCATTTGAGGCCTGTCGCTGCGCAATCCGCGTAGTCATAAATTAGGCTGTATACTATATCTATTCCAGCTCGCAAGTTTTTTTCGTCCGTAATGTGTTCCATAAACTTTTCACTGCGGCTGAACTTACGAAAAGCCGCTGGTTTTTTAAGGTCGACTGGTAAACTGGTAAACTGGTAAAATTCGGTGTGCCTTCTAGACCTCTAAACTTCATGAGCTACTGCGTGTTTTAAAACGCATTGAGCTAGGAACCCTTCCAACTTCTGGAGTTAACGAGAATTCCCGCAATACGATTAGAGCAGGACAACGTGGCTGGAATGGCTGACCTTGTGCATCTGTTTCTTCCCCCTCCCCTCTTAAGAATATACCACCACCTCGCACTTGAACATCCGCGTACACACGGCTACATGACTACTGTTTTATGGCATCTTTGACTTCGCGCGCACGCACACACAATGCGTGCTCTGTAGCTAGTTTCCAATTTACGGCCACGGTGTGCTCTCGTGACGTTTCTAACACTGCTCCGTCGAGCGGTTGGGGGCATGCAAGAGGCTTTACGTATTTGGCGGCCTTTTGTGACCTGTTAACTTCGCCAACCTTCGAACAGAGCACCAGCAGAGGCCCGTTGAAGATGACTGAGATGACGGCGTACATAATTAAAGAGTTATTGCATAGCACGATCCGCTACCGTTGCCCGCTTGCGCGGGTCATCACTGCGCATGCGCAGATCGCCCAGAGAGCCGCCAGATGGCGCTAGGTGCCGGGAACCTGCGGACCCGCCTACCGCGTCGGGACCAATCAGAGCGTACGCACTGACGACGCGCGGTAGGGGATCACGCTATGCTGTAACTCCCTATTATAAGCGATGGCGCGCCGCGGTGCGGGAGATAAGAGAAACACTCTTCATTACTACACTACCACTTTCTGAACACAGCAGCCATTTCAAAGGGGTCACAAAGGCATCAAGTACGACGGAAGAACGTAGAAAACACTGGATGCAGGTATTTGAATGAGGTGCAACACTTCCCACGCAGGTTGTAGCCCACTGTTGAGGTTCCTGGGGAGAATACAGTCTGTGCCACGCACCAGGGACAAACAGCGAATGAAACTTAGCACACCATGATAGCTTCCTACAAGCTGGCAAAATAAAGCTATACAGGCTCACTCTGAAGGAGGCACAGGTACTCTTTTTTTTTCTCGCTCACTCTGCGGCATTCTATATACTGTAAAGCCCGTCAAAATAACACTCTCTCCTTCTGCAGTGGTTGCGCTCAACAAAAATACACGTTCCTTGTACGTCGTCCGCCCTCGCTATATGTATATATACTTCTCTGAAAATCTGCGCGCGCATTGGTGCTGACGTCACTGCTGTCGTGACCGATTACGCGAGGACAGGAGGCACCGGGTTGTTGCAGAGTACAATACGGCACTCTGGAGCAGGTCGACGTGCTTTTGTTTGTAAAATAAATGACATCGAAATTTTACAGAGGCAAACACATGCCGGCCGAACCTCTACTCTTATTGGTCACGTGATCTTCACCCACGTAAACGTATTAAGTGGTGCCAGGTTAGAGAGGGCGCCTCTAAATAAAACCAAGATGAAAACGTAAATGTTACGAAAAACTCGGACAATAAGGGATGCATGCACCTGATACAAACGGGGCACGACATTTAAAACTGTTGATATTGCAAGTGAAGTTGGGGTTTGGCCGAGGTGCATTTCAACGATGGACTGCACAGAATTCAGCACGCAAGGATAACCTTGGGTCACTTGTGATAAAACAAGGAGACACAACACCCTGTACGACGCACATTATACCTTTGACATTCCTGCTTTCATTGCCCACGTATCATTTTCTTGCTACTTTTGCTTGAGCATAATAAATTTTTGGCTTTTGCCTTGGCACATCATGTGCTTGGATAAGTTGTGGCGCTCGACCACTGCGTGTTTCTCACACTACCCCATGCACCCTGTTCATAGTGAAGCTAACTATGGCGGAAACGATGCCTGCGCGGTTACACCGCTGATGGCGCGAGTAGTTAATAATAACGTGGCTTAAGCGCGCTAAGAATTGCACGTATAACTACACCCTTTTAATGAATTCTATTTCAGTTTTTATACTGTGGACCATCTGTACTGCAAACCAGAGTTGTTAAGGCGCATATTGCGTTAGGTTTTGCGTGCTTTGCGACGAGCCACCATTCTGTGTGGCGTGGTTACTAACGTGGTTACTAGTGCCACTTCGCGTTCACATTCGGTGTGCAGCAGGCCTGCCGAAATCTGTGGGGCTTGGAAAAGAAAAAAATCCAAATTGCGGCCACAGCCACACCATACCGCAGGCATTTTCGCGGAAATAACGTCCACAAGGAATTAATCGAGGGCTCAGCGCCCTCTTTAAAAGACGAGGGAACGTCGCTGGCGGGAAAGGCAAGGCTGAAAGGATGCGCGTACAAATTAACCTTAACACCACACACGTTGCAAGAGTTTCTGCGGGACACGTGGCACAGTTTCTCCATCGAGATGGCCGGTGCACCACTTGGAGGTGTGAGATAGCACGCACACACACATACACACACACTATTGGTACAGACGCCGGAACAAAGATGGCATCTTCACGGGTGCGCGCAGTTCCGACGTCGGTCAGCTGCGCATAGCAAATCTTCCCGTAACACAATGCACGTAGGTACGAACGACATTGGAGGACGATGAAAAAAAGGACGCACGAAGGACAGGAATCGCAGTCGGTGGGACTTGTCACAGTCACGTGTACCGTGTGCGAGCCAGTTGCAGTCGGCTGAGGCTTGCTAGATTCCGCAACGTCCGAACACGAAGCTGGGCCGTAGCCACGAGTCGAGTCAAGCGGCAGAAGTTGATGATACTCTCCCCAAACAGAGGTAGTCGTCTCCCATTGGTGACGTGCGCTGTCACGTGTCCTGCCCTAACTGACGTCACTGGTCGAATGTATTTCCAGGAGTATTTTGTATGGCCAGCTACGCAGTGTGGCCGTGGAGAGTTTAGGGCGGGAACGGAGACATCTATTGGCGCAGAAGGCGGCAGACATATTTCTCACTTTTTCTGAATAAACGACACGAATTTATTACAAGTAACACTACGCAGTTTTGCTTCAACACCTTGGAACTTCGAAAACCGATTGACGCGTCATTTGTTGCGACTGGTCACGTGGTGCTTCATTTTTCTTACTCTCCAAGTGACTTCATTTTTAATTTCTTTTTGCCCTATGTACTTCCTGCCTAAGAATCCCGACAGGACTGGCATTTCCTCACCATAATATTTTCTTGCCTAGCGTAATACCCGAAAACTGAAACCTTGGGCAGCGCTTGTTTAAGGTACATGCTTCAAACTGAATACCATAGTTTTTTGCGCAAAGTGGTTTTTGTGCCAAAGAATCACCGTCTGACCCTCAGCGCAGAACAAGACAAACTAGTAACGAATGTCGTATGTATATTCGCGCAATAAACCATTGTTGGAAGTTCACGCTGTGTGTGTGTGTCCTATCACTCCGTGTCTTGGTCGCGATACATACTTCTTCATATCATGTACCAACAAGCCCTGTAGTGTCCACCCTTTTGAATACGATGTCTGTCTTGGTCACCAATAATGGCATTGCACTAGAAAGCAAAACCAACTAATCTTGTAGCCTCAACAACAAAGTACTATGAGAAAAAGGCAGTCTGCTACGTGCTCTTTCAGTCTTCAGTCATAACAAGTTAGTCGTGCATCTCCAGCACGTGAGGCTACATTCTACCGAGCGAATGACATGCACCCGACGCCATTTCTGTACTGAGCCTACCTACCTAGAAAACGAAACGAAATACGCGGGTGAAAGTCTCGACGAAGACAAACTTTGAAAAGAACTGGCAACGGTACTGCGTCGGCACTTTTCGCGACAATTAAACTTCTGTCGACCTTTCAGAAATCCCAGTCGTACAACGAACTTCTTCTAAACAACGAACTTCTAACCGCACATCTTATAAACGACGTGTAGACATTCGTAGTTAGACGCTGTGTTCACTAATGGCGAAGCCATTCTGCGCAATGGTGCGCAGTGGCTGTGAAGATCTCCCGTAAGAGAATAGAGAATGCTTTTGGTCTTGCCGTGCAGCTCGGACAGGCAACAGACGTGCAGCCGGGACTTCAGCGACACCCTTCGGTCCTCAAGGCCGCCAGGTTGTCTGCCATCACCTTGACCAGGCCAGTGTAGTGGCAGCAAGAACGCTGGTACACTGTCCCCGTTAACGAAAAAAACAAACTCGTAGCTCCACACAATCTTCCAATAGAAACCCGGGGATGGGCCGAGAATGTCACAGCCGCAGAGGACGAGGACAACGCGGCAAGTCCAGCTGGACAAGGACCCTGACTGGACCACGACGTGTGCATTCCTCGCGCCGTGCAACCGCTGAGAACGGCGTCGTCATTCACGGCGAGTCGTCATCGTCATCGTCGTCCTCGTCACCGTTGCCGCGAGGTCCCGAGGCCGAGGCCGGCCCAGCGGGCGTCTGGAGCGCGTACCAGGCGAGAGTGAGGCGGCTCAGCTCGAGTCGGTCCAGCTGGACAAGGGCGGCGCCCAGCGGCTGGTTGTGGTCGAAGCCGCGGGCGCGCTCCCACACGGTGACCAGCAGCGAGCGGCCCAGCACGTCGGCGGCCGTGTACTTGAGCGTCTGGCGGTACTGCGGCTCGCACGAGTGGCGCACCACCCGGGTCTTGCGCTTCTGCATCTGGCGATCGCCCTCCTTCAGGTACGTCTTCACGTAGGTGTCTGCGAAGAAAGAAATATAATTCATTCGGCGGCTGCGGAAAGGCAACGAGAAAAGCTCTGCAATACTGAGACGTCGCATTTGGACTTCCAAGTCGTAGGGGGCACGTGACAAGTTGAGACTTTCGACCGAGAAGAGGGTCGACAATGGCGATGCTAACATCAACAAGCACGACGTGCAGGTCGCTTTCTTGATTGATCTCGATCGAAACGAGAGTTGACTGCGCTGCTACCGAAAACGATAAGCCGGGTGTTGAACACAGTTACGTTCAATTTAGAGGCACCACTGATCGGGTGAGGAGGATATGCGCATACACTCAGCGGCTGCTGAGCCCGTGGTTCCAGGTCCAATCTCGGCTGAGGAAGTCGCGTTTCGAAGGAGCGGAAGCGCAAAAGGCGCCCGTGTGCTGTGCGATGTCAGTGCACGCTGGATCCCCAGGTGGTCGAAATTATTCCGGAGACCTCCACTACGGCAACTTTTTCTTCCTTTCTTTTCTCAGTCCCTCCTTTATACGTTCCCTTACGGCGTGGTTCGGGTGTCGAAAGTGATATGTGAGAGAGTTCTTGCGCCGTTTTCTTTCTTTAGAAATCCTGACCTTTTTAATTTTCTTTTCTCGGCAATATATTTATCGCAAGTAGCTCAAGAAAGCCTTTGTGTTTCTTTATGGTGAAAATTTACAGACAATTTTCGGCATTGGTTTCGCCGTAAACATTGGCGTCAGTTTCGTTGCAGTTTCGTGGCGATGTTCGACGATAATTGGCGAGAGAGGGAGCTAAAAACACTTTGTCCTTGAAAATTTCCTTATTTTCTCGTCGCCGAAAGAAGAACTGAGAATTAGGTGCTGGAAAGGAGATATAATACACTCCGAGACGAGTAAAAAATGCTGATATTCACAGTTTCTTATTTGGCCGCGGTGAGGTCATAGAGAGGGAAAAAACGCCCTTTGAAACGGCCTCGGGGAAGTCATACAGAAGTAACGGGAGGCATTGTGTAAAAAAACTAAAATATCTACTCACCGGGCGGAGTTCCTCCCGACCCAAGAGGCAGACCCCTGGCGCAGACAACCTCAACTTCCAGCTGGCCCTTGGTCATGATGAAGCCCAACTTCAGCTCACCGAGGCGCGCCAGGTCCCGCCTTGAGTTCTTCTGGCCGGGCCCCACCTCCTGGGGACAACGCTCCGAGCTGGAGCTGCTGTCGCCGCCGTCGCCTCCTCCACCTGGGATGTAGCGGTCACATCACGTGGGGAACTTCCATTCGCATCGGGAACCGTATCACATGCCTCCGGACCATTTACAACTCTCACAGTACCTTTGAACTCTACCCTGCTACAGAGTGATTTTATTCACAGCAGAGCGTTCTCGTTGTGCGGATGCCTCGAGTCTTTGTGTACGGGTTATGAGCAGGATAACAAGCGATCACTGGATAACAAGGGATAACAATGATAAGCTCGCGGCGGCAGAAGTTTCACAGTGGGTGGACTCCTGAAGCATGCAGGGAACGAAGCAGCAACAACGTTCTACGACGGGCATTGTCAATCATTATCAGGAGCTAGGAACGTCATTTCTAGCCATCTTAACTCGAGCTTTTGCCAAGTACCGAAAACTTCAGTGGGCCTGCATTTAATTAAGCAGGGCCACCAGCAACCATAAGCCAGCAGTGGCTGATTGAAAAAGAAAACCAGCTCTTCACTGCGTCAGCTCTTTTAGCACGCTCACGTTTCTGTAAAAAGCGGTTGGCTTGGTAAACCGGTTTTACAGTTTACTTTATCCCTGACGAAGGTTATCTGATGTATATGAGATATCCTCGACGGTCAAAATAATGAGCTCATTTTAGAGCTGTAGGGTGTGCCGAAGACGAAGAAATATTACGGGCTCTGTGACAACTCTGCTGAAAATCGGTGTGCACATAAAATCACACGTGACGAATGCTCACAGACCTAGGAAAATGTCCACCACAGCACAGTCTTGATGTCCATGCACAGAAAAAAAAACGTGTTTAGCAAACACGAGCATCGGCCAGCTTCCTTACGCTGTTTTAACTCGTGAAAAGAATGCGAGCAAACTGGTGCCCAAGTCGGGGCCATGGTGGGCACCCTTCGCACAGGTGGCTTACATTTGTTGACGGGGACGTGGTTGACCCTCTCGTCCGACTTGAGGCTGACGGCGCGCGACAGCTTCCGCCTGGGCAGGGACCGCCTCTCGTCCATGGCTACGGAAGGAACACAATGACGTCAGGTTACCCGTGTGGGAGCATGAAACCCTTAGCCAGGGGAGCGGGAAACTCCAAAAGAACTGCTCTGCTCCATATGCCGATCTAGAACACTTTTATTGCTAGTACTAAAACCCCCAATCTTAGATTTCGCCTATGTCTGTCTGTCCGAAGACTCTCTAAGGGACCTTAAGGTTGATCGGGAAGAGCAGCCCCACAGAAGCCCCACCGGCGGCAGCACCTGCCATCGTAGGACAGTGGCACATCGCTTAACCGCCGCAGCACTGCGCCGGGAGGGGTATGAGGACCCCAAGCTGTCTATGAATGTTAATTAGATGATGATGATGAATTTTTATGGCTCAAGGGCATCTGAGGCCAAAGAGAGCCATGACACAAGGTATTTTCGATTTCTCAAGGTAGGGTCAAAGACCCATTTCCCAAGCATTGCACCCGAAATAAACCGAGCACCAGACCAGGGGAAAGCTTGTACCCATTGTATCACCGGTGGGTACCTGGCGAACCAAAACTGAAGTGCAAACCGAAGTGCTAGGGCACCTAATTCGCATTTGGCCTAACGACGCTAAATCGGCCGCCATTTTTTTTTCATGCCATGTCATCATGTTCACTCCATGCATTTCCCTCACACGTTTGCTGGAACTCCCGGCTGCCGTCGGCGCAGCTGGAATACCAGGTCGCCTTAGTACTTCAGGCTCAAGATATACCGAGAACATCAGGCGCGATTTTCAATGTAATGATTATGTCTCCCTCTACTATTACCGATAATTTTGGACGGCGTACAGCTCCAATCCCAAACGTAGCATGGATAGGGGAGGAGAGTTGAGAGGTTTCTGAAGGCAGTCGAACAATGAGCACGGTGACATCACTGCCTCGTCACCGTCACTGCCAGTCGTGTCGCTTAATTGTCCCGGAAACATTCAGCTCCCCTATCCGACACAAACCGTGATCGGCGTATTTTTAGGAATTTCTTCCTCATAAATTATTTAATTATTACAGATACCTCAGGGGCCCTTGGGTGAGGGCTTCACATGAGGGGCACTCCTTGACAGTGTGCGAGCCAAGTCCCGACCGCGATTCCCCTAACTTGGCACCCTTGACTCTCACTTAAAAGACCACCGGTTATCTGCTGTACGCGTTGCATGTTTTGTCAAAACTTATTTCTACACCTCATTGCCAGCTAGAATGCCCTGAATACTCGTTTATTTTTTTAATTTTCTAATACGTCCGTGTTTTTTTCCTTTGCCTTCCGCCTACCGTTTTCTTTTCATCACGCTGTGCTGCCCTTACTCTTTAGAGAGAGAGAGAGAGACTACATGCATGCATAAAATATTTAAAAATCTGAATATCGTGAATTTGTCTATATGAAGCACAAGAAAATATCAGTCATAAAAGTGAGACGTAAGAATAGCCCGGAGTATAAAGGCATCGCTCTCTGTAGCAAATGATACGGGTATGTTTTTAACTTTTCAATTAGAGTCAGTACGAATGATTTATTAGATGCTCTAGAGCAACCTTGAATTTCACGAAACTTCATGACATGAGTCAAAAAGTGTGATCCATGAACAGCAGGAGTTAAATAAGTCTGTCTGATTAGTAAAATCAAATTATCCGTAATTGGTAAAAAGAGACAACGGCTGCGCAATGTTAAATCTGAAATTCAGGCAGTTGAGGCCAAGAATGGATTAAGTCGTTCTGGCTCTGCGGCATGTGGTAATATATGATTAGGGATATGAAGCATTAAGCGAGATTACGTATTGATCGAAACATGGCAGCCAAGTAAGACTGGCGCTGGCTCCATATTATTGGATGCGTATTCGAATCTACTGGGAACAAAAACTTCGCACGGCAATTTTAGAATTACCTTCGAGTTGCCCAGCATTTCTGTACTGTTTTTGAGAATATTCCTTCCAACTAGCACTTTAGTTCCCAGTAATTTGGATAGCATGGCAAAATGGACTCACTGCCAATATTTGTCACAACTCCATCTGTGCTGAGAGATGCATCTCAGTTAGGAGCCAGAGACTTGGCGAGGTCTTCTGTGACCGCACTAGTGCTTAACTCGTTGCATCTAAAATAGCAGCAATTTTGCTGTGCTTGGTTAGTATTTTTTTTTACTTGCAGAGTGTGCTTAAGGCTACCATGAAGATACAACAACTAACATGAAGGTAGAACAGCTGTATCTTACCGGTACTCACCTACGGGGCCTAAACGTGGAGGCTAACAAAAAGGGTTCAGCTTAAGTTAAGGACAACGCAGCGAGCCATGGAAACAAAAATGATAGGTGTAACGTTAAGAGATCGGAAGCGGGCAGAGTGGGTGAGGGAACAAACGCGGGTTAATGACATCCTAGTCGAAATCAAGGAGAAGAAATGGACTTGGGCAGGGCATGTACTGCGAACGCAAGGCAACCGCTGTTCCTTAAATGTAACGGAGTGGATTCCAAGAGAAAGTAAGCGTAGCAGGGGGCGGCAGAAGGTTAGGTTGGCTGAGGAGATTAAGAAGTTTGCAGGCAAAGGGTGGATGCAGCTGGCAAAGGACAGGGTTAATTGGAGAGACATGGGAGAGGTCTTTGCCCTGCAGTGGGTGTAGTCGGGCTGATGATGATGAAGACTAAACGGTTGCAGGAGCAACCTGTTTCGTGCAGCTACTAGTGGTGGAAATAAGAACAGGAAAGGCGGCACTGAGCCCTGCAGAACTTGCGCGCTAATTACACCCACACCTCGCACTCACCGGCGGTGTCGGGTAGGTTGACGTTTCGGCGAACCTTGAAGCTGGCACTCTTGGCCCTCTCCGGGGTTTGTGTAGGTGAAGACGTGTACAGCTCTGCGAATGATCGCTCTGAGTAAGATCGCGATGCACTTCACAAAGGGCTACGACAAGGGCATTTCTTTTCGTATCTCTTACTGGCTGTAATTTAAAACTGTTGCTCGGGTACTGGCTTTAGGAAACAACAATGAATTCTTTAACCTCGATGGCAGGTAATGTGAGGCTGTGGGTAGTTTTAAAGAACGTCGAGCCTTCTAGAACAGTTCGTAATTTTTATGTGTGCAGTATAGCTATTTTGGTGACTTTAGGTAAATTAAAATTTTTGTCTAATGTCCTTGTTCCCGTCGTTACATGAACTGATTAGCTGCTAATAGAATTGTACTGATATTAGAACGGGAGGTCTCGCCTACGGTCCTGTACCATGGAACCTCTTGCTGTGTATTTCTTTTGTAATTTGTTCTAAACTGTAAATGAACATTCAACTCCAACTTCAACTGACCGCCAAGGGTCGCCCTGTGTGAAACTAAGAGTTCAACCCAGCGGTTTGGCCAAAATAATTTTTCTTCGATTTTCTTTGAGTGACGCAACGCTTTAGATTAGCCAAATAGAGGCTCAGCACGCCACAGAAGGGCTCCACTGTCGGCCGGCACCACAGGAGAAGAGCGTCAGACACAAGACTGAGTCTACACCTGAGCGTCTAGTTATCCCAGCTTCCACGCTGAGCTGCTTTCCCTACCGTAAAACAAGAAAAAATACAGCGCGAACAGAGACGACGGACGAAGAAGAGGTGCACAACACAAGCGCTTCTTCTTCTTCTTCTTCACCACAAGCGCTTGTGTTGTGCACCTCTTCTTCGTCCGTCGTCTTTGTTCGCGCTGTATTTTTCCTTAAAAATGTACGTAACCCAACTAGCCCAACTTTCCATCCTATTACGTAAAACAAGGTCGAACGTGGTGCTCTACAGTTTATCGTTGTCTTCAAAGAACATGACACAAACCTCACATGATCTCTTGATCTTCTATACTTCGTTTATTGACTTTGCCCGGCCACCTTTACATTGCCTTACTTCCCTGTTTATTGGGCTTCCACTGATCAATGCTCTAGAGAAATTTGTTTGTCCAAGTCCACGCGGATAAATGTGTCCCGTTGTTAGAGGTCACACTGGACCCAAGGCGTACCAGGCAGGCTGTCCTGGGCGAGGAGTTGCCGGTTGCGTCCCCCTCCCGTGGACACTGAGTAGACTGACGGCGCAGAGGACTTCCGCTCCACGGGGTTGCCCTGCCATGCGTCGTCCGGATGCAGCACTGTGACACCAGTAGAGAAACGAACAACAGCCCAGTCAAGAAATGCTTTTTCAAAGATTCGCATATTTCAGTAAAAGCTCTTTTCATGGCAGGGCCGTCAGTGTGCCAGCAAAACGCCCATGTGAACTAGCGTGACATTTTCTGGATTAAGCTTTAATCTCTTAATTTGGGTTCTTAGAACTAAGATCCCGAAATCTGGCTTGCTTTATTATTGTTCAATTCAACGTTTATTCTATATCGTGTTTAACATTTACGCGCTTCAATACAGCCTTATCTGCCGTGTGCGATGTTTCGTTCTTATTTTTTTTTTCAATTTTCTTGTCTCTTTTAACCAAGCTGCTGTATGTAGTTCTCCTTCCTACTCATGAAAATCACTTTAAATATAATTATAAAGTGCGCTCTTAAAGTTAAGCTTTGTAATGCAATACGTCTGTGCATTTTACATGTCCAAGCTATAAAAAGATATCGACAGAATAGATGTTACACCAGATTTAAATTATATCAATTAATATGACATTTATTAAACGCCCTTGTCTTCACTACTTCCCATTATGTTTCCCGCCGTAATCTTCACAAGCTCCCTATCGTGAGTAATTATAATTAAACAAGCCCCATTCGTTCATCCCTACTAACCATTGCTTAATCTACTAAGGGTTGCGTCGCTCAGAGAAAATTCTAGAAAAATTCTCTTCGCCATTCGTAATTACACTGGAAGGGTTAACTGGAGAGATATGGGAGAGGCCTTTGTCCTCCAGTGGGCGTATAGTCAGGCTACTGCTGCCGATGATGATCACAACAACCCGCATTAGCTTTCCCTTAAGCTTTCTAGAATGGGGTCCTAATCATCGTGATTGGCGTTAACAGTGTTCCTTAAACATTCGTGGCTGAGAGCTACATATCCGGGTGAACTGCAGAAGTGGCAGGTTAAGCTTACCAGAGTATTGGAACTATTTCGATCGTATCTATGATTAACGCCCATGTGTTCTTATCAGAAGATGCATTGTGCTCGCAAGAGGTTGTGGCAGTTAGCTGTTGGTGGAAGTAAGAAAGCATTTCTTTCTCATTCATGACCATGATCCCTTCCGTTCCTCGTTATATATGTAACTAGAAGCAGGCTATGTGCAAACACACTGTCGCAAGGGGGCTCTTTACCTGCCATGTAGTAAACTTTCTCTCCGCCTCCAAAGTTTATACGTAATCTGCGTGAGGTATTAAACAAGACACTTTCCATCTCTGGTCTCTCTTCACGACGAAAATGCATCGTGGACGAATTGACCTGCACCGGCAGAGACGCTTACGCATAGAGTCCATAGACGAACTCCTGATGAGGTCATCTGGCGGCAGTTCCTGGGATCGGCTGCGGCTGCTGCCGGCTCCCCTCGATAGAGGGAGCCACTCGGGCATGTCTCTGAGCGGTGAGCGGCCCAGCGGGAGTTGCACTTCGCCCAAGAAGGCGTTCGAGCCGACTGGCCGGTGGTCCCAGACGGTCAGGTCCAGGAACAGGCCGTCCAGGGACTCGAGCGCGCGGAACACGAACGTCTTGTTCCACTCGGGGTTGGCCACAGGCTCCGAGATGGGCGTCTTCATGGCGGGCCCGCGCAGACCCGAGCCGGGATCGTGCAGCCGCAGCTTGACGTAGGAGCGCCGAGGGGGCAGACCTCGGGCACCCAGCACCGTCACCTCGAGGTCGGTACCGTCGTACCTGCGTCGGATGGGAACAATTACGCTATCGTTGCAAAGAAGAGCATTAAACGGTGAATTGGTTTCACTGGAATTATGTTCACACAGCGCACAAATAGCTGTCGTTTAACTCTTCTAAACCTAATTAGAGCGAAGGCATTGGCAATTTAGCAGCTTCTGCCAGTGCCTTCCTCTGTCGGCTTTCCTTGGCTTGCAACCGCCACTTAGCGAGTCGTTGCTCATGTTCTTCCTCTGTTTCGGCTGCTTCTTTGGCGCGACTAGCTTCTCGCTTTCCCTTCAACACAGCAGCCCGTCGAGCCACATCTGCAGGGTGCTACGATTCAGCCTGCTGTGTATAGCACACGGTTCTCGCAGGCGTTACGACCGCACTGCCTGCCGCGCTCTCCTCCATGCGTGAGCCGCTGCTTCGTCTACTTGTTATTCGAACGGCGAGTCACGTGGTTAGTCATGTGACCACAGCTGGCGATGCGGGGCTCAGCGCGGCGCGCATCACGTGGGATGGCGTCCGGCCTCACCTCCGGCGCTCCCCCGGTTGAGGGTCGAGCGGCGGCAGTCGATGACCTTGGCGAAATGCGGCATAGTGGAGCTTTCGCTCCAAGAAGACAGTGAACGAAGTAAAAGGCTGCGCAACGAAGCAGTCGTGGCCTCTATGCTCTTATTTTATTCGTTGTCTTTTTCCGCTTACCACTACACCCACTTTTCTTTACCAATCCAAGGAAACCACGCCAGTGCCCACGTACAGTAATAAAAGTGTCTGCTATCTAGAGGCGCGAAATATTCTTTAATAATAATTGGTTTTTGGGGGAAAGGAAATGGCGCAGTATCTGTCTCATATATCGTTGGACACCTGAACCGCGCCGTAAGGGAAGGGATAAAGGAGGGAGTAAAGAAGAAAGGAAGAATAGGTGCCGTAGTGGAGGGCTCCGGAATAATTTCGACCACCTGGGGATCTTTAACGTGCACTGACATCGCACAGCACACGGGCGCCTTGGCGTTTTTCCTCCATAAAAAGAGACGCTCCTGGTTCTGTGTTTACACTATGGTGTACAAGAACCTGTCAACATTTTCCAAATCCATGATCGAAAGAAATATTCTTTCGATCATGGATTTGGAAAATGTTGACAGGTTCTTGTACACCATAGTGTAAACACAGAACCAGGAGCGTCTCGATAATCTGATTTCCGACTAACTCGGTCACTGACCGCCCTTTTACCGCACGTAACAACGATATCTAAACATTCTTTTCGAAACAATGAATATTCCAGCAGATAATTACCTTCGCAGGAAAGACATCAGTGCATCACCTTGGGTCGAGGTGAGCCCAGTGTAGTGCTGACAGCCGTATAGAATTCTTCTACAAAGTGTCTTGTTACTAGAGGCGAGACACTCCGTAGTTTAGAAACCAACCGAAAGATAAGCACAGGTACACGTTAAATTAAAAAAAAAATTCGTCCTCCTTGGAACTGATAGCTATTTGATAGATCTAAAGGGTAGCTAAAAAGAGATAGCTTGGTGGTGTGTTACGTGATATTACGCGTAAATCTAGAAGGCGCGTTCGTACCAGAGGCGGACGCCGAGCTCTCCCTGGACGTGCGCCTTGTTGCAGATCTCGTCGGGCGTCTTGGGCAGCTTGCGTCGCGTGGCCGACCCTTCGCCGCCGCCGATGGAGCACGTGGACGACTTGCGCGACGGGATGTTGCCCGTGGACGCACGCAGCTCCCGGTTGCTCCTGCGGATGACGCCACGGCAGATTTGTGTATTGATCTACAAACTGTAATGACCCAAAGAAGATATTAGACGGGGAGACCCAACATAGAGCCAGGCACATAAGTGCTAATGAGATAACACAGGAAAAAAAAAAAGCTCGCACGCTATAAATGCGGACTATACCTGAAATGCAGTAGGCATCTTCTTGTAGCACTCCTGTTTTAAATGCACGGGCACTGCTCCTCTATACGTGTTGAGCAGTATTGCACTGCTGCTTGTACCATGTGACCTGGATTAGTGAGGTGGACTCCTTCTGAAGCGCATGTATCACAGAGCTAGATGTGCAGTGTACGTTGCCCTGTTTCACGACGTTCGGCATCCGCGAAGGTGCACCTGAGCATAGGTGCCGGCCGATCTTTGCACAGGTGAGCTATGCACTAGTGCGGACGGCCGGGCAACCAAAAGCGCACACAGGAGATCGGGCCTGAGAAAGTAAAAATGTGACCGTATAGGGCATTTCAAGCGGTAAAAGGTGTGCAGGATAAAAGAAAATCACTGTAGGGTTACCACTGAGTAACACGAGATTCAGTGACAGCTGCTGGCGGCGGTGAATATATAATTGTTTATTCGTTATTATTGGTCATCTCCGGTAGGGTGACCGTGACGCCGCTATGGCAGCTACTATTGTACAGCTGTCGCTGTTCAATAATAAGAAAAAGATTAAAAAAATGGTGGTGGTTTAGCTCTGGTTAAACCTGGAGTGACGCGAGAGCTACATCTGGCCGAGTGGAACTCGCTCTTTTGAATTGCAAAGTCAGCCTTTCGCCGCTCCGTTTCGCTGGGCGTTTCTTCTTCGTTTTCGTCCCACTTAACACGGCGCATGCGCACAGCTGTTGCAGCTCGGTTTCGCCGGCGCGCCAGCCACCAGCAGCAGCAGCTGCTCCGCACCCCGTGGCTGGTCCCGTGACCAACCACGTCACGAACCACGTGATCAGTCACGGCGCCGCGCCGCCAGCAGCTGCTCCGCACCACGTGACAGCGCGGCGGCGCAGGCACAGGGGGGTGGCACCGCCACGCCGAAGGCTCGATGTGCTACCGTAATGTAACTATCCCTACAAAATTAAAAGCTACACTTGTAGCCACCAAGAAATAAGAAAAAGCAAAACAGCTAGGTTGGGGTACATGAAGCAGAACTGAGGAGGTAATGATCCGGAGAAAATATTTCTCAGTGAGAAGTAACTTTACAACAAGTGACTTCATTCTGCAAGCGATCGGATTTCTTCTTTAGCAGGTATTGCGATAGAACGCATCAAGCCGTGCGCACTGCTGTGCACGAGGCAAGGATCACACAACCGCTCGTTAACATGGTAAGTAAACAAAAAAGACATGTAACCAATTCGCCACATGGCGTATCTCGTTGCACAACCACTGTCATAAGTCGCGTTTAAGACGAACAAAAAAATAATTCATATATAAAAGCTCGCCTGGGAAATGAGTCTCGCCGGAGTTTTATAGCATGAAATACGTTATGTGATCACATTTTTTCTGTCTCGGGACCGATCTGCCGCTGTCCGGCCTCTCATGTCCGCTTATTTTAGAGCGCTAGCTACTTCACTAGCAAAACTCAAGAACCCGGGGTATGTGAGGGCATAATCATAAGAAGCAGCGCGAATAGACAAGGATGAACACAAGACAACAGGACAACAGGAGGCTTCAACCTGTGTCGTTTGATTTTTGACATCTGTCCTTGAGCTTTAACTTTAACGTTGATCTTGCATGCGGTTACCTCTGAGGTGGTGTTGCGTGAAGTGATTTCGCGCATCTTACACGGCTTTTTGCCAGTCCGACCGCACAGGCGAACAACGGCGCATCTGTGCAAAAGTCCATCTGCGCATGCTCGGCACATTTGCGCCTCCTGTGCAGAGATGCATTTGTGCGGCCACCGACCATCGTGACACGGGGTCAACAATCCTCATAAGGCTAGTTCTGTAGTATTACGTAGACTTCAGCGGGACTTCGGAGTCCTATCCGTTACAGGTATAAGTTCAGGTGCAGGAAAGAGAAGCACACATGTATTTGCAACCATGGATGAACACTTATGAAATCTGCACAAACCCCGCGGTGCAGCCTGCGCAACTTCATATGCTATTTCATATATCTTCGTTCCATTACCAATTCGTAAATCAATGCTTAGCCATAAGGTAGCCATAACATGCGGGAGTACTGAAGCTTTACGGTAGAAGAAAGTAGACGCGCAGAAAGGAGCGACGGAGGGAGGAAACAAAAAACGTTCTCCCGTGGTTGCGTGGCGCATTGTGCAATGCCGCACTCGGCCGAATTTATGACCCCGCGTTTCTAAGCTTCCACTAACTGGGCAGTGCACAGAAGTGCAACGCTGCATGGATCGAGCGAAGCTTTCGAGACAGCATAAAGAAGGAGACGGCCGAGGGTAAATCAGGCCCGGCGCAGCTTCGAAGAAGCAATAAAATGTTTAACTGCCGGCGCACTTACAGCCAACTCGAACGTGGCCGCATCTTTTACGGGCGCGAAAGGAGAGGCGCGGTAGCGCACCAGGCGCACTTAATTTATGTTCCTAGCTTGTCCGGTTCCTGCTATAGTATAGGAGTGCTCAGCCTGCTGAACACGTCTTACCGTTGTTGCAATAGCGTTATGCTAACCGAACAGCCGCAGCCGAGCTTTGCTGGCGGCGACATCCCGCGCAGTTTTCGATAAGAAATATCGATGAACTGTTACGCAAGCTAGGGCTTTTTGAAAAGATTAGGTGGGGGGGGGGGGGGAGGGAGGGGGGGGGGGGTCGAAGGTTGGACGGTTAGAGTAAGGGTCTTTGAGCGTTGAGCGGGGAGATGAGCGCCTGAGATCAACACTACAATGAACTGTTCGGCTCTTATGGTGTCTTAGTCAGTCATACATACTCAACAAATGTGGGCAAAACATTTTTGAGCGAGAAACCTTTTATGAACGAATTTTTTCTTCATATATCGTAAGATTTCACAACAACAATCAATATATCCTCAGATCACCCGACGGCATTCTTGTATTTTTTTTCTATTGACGTCTTTTCTATCGTCAAAAGCGTTCCCCATTGGTTTTCTATGCCAGTCTTAACTGTTCGATGTCATCGATGGAAACGCTTTAAAAGAAATATTTTGATACATATAAGAAGAATAGACTATTACTTTCAATATTTTTATAACAGTGTCCTACAGTTTTCCAATTTTCAAAATTTTTTCCCGAGAATGTTGGACATGCGGCTGGCGAAGTAGCCATTAAATTCAGTCATTGCGCTTAGTAATTCTGGTTTAGCTACTTATTCGCTGCGGCACTGGTAATACGTGTCTGTAAGCTGTCGCCCCCAATTTTCCCATCCTACGGTCACACCCGTTTTTTTTTTTCCAGAAACGTTAAAGCACGATGTTTGCGAAATTTCTCATTAGCCCAATGTTCCGAAGTTCATCACAATGGTTGCTACGAATCGTGGAGGTCCAGATGTCAACCCGTCATTTGAAAAAAAAATAAAAGAAAGCATGCAGGCGTGCCCAAGAGTTAAGCGTCACCGCGCATAGATGATTCCACGGTTCGTAGATGGCGCCCCAATCTGGTAGCCTCCGAAGACGTTTTAAAAGCAGGTTACACCGACAAGCCGAGTTGCGACAACGATCGTTGGTACTACAACTTTCCATACAACGATTTTCATAATGTCTTGTTTTCCTTATGGCTCACATAGAAGCCATATGTAATGTACGTAGTCTGTATAGATCATGCGGAAAACACATAAGAATAAACCAAAATACATACACACTCCGTATGATGTCTTGCACCTTGTATAGAAATCACGTGAAGCTGTACTTTAAGGGATGTGTCGAAGCATACGAATTTCCGTATACATTTCATGTCATACGGACTCTGTATTCCCCTAATCCCCTATGCGTGGCTTATATGAAGAGTTTCGGTAGGGAGGTAAAAGGGAAACCGGAAGTAACAGGCAGCTCACATCTTCCTGCCGGTCTCGACGACCAGCTCGACGCTGTGCGGCGACTTGTCGAGCACGGCGCACACCTCTTCGTAGGAGCGGTCCACGAGTGACGTGCCGTTCCACTCGAGGATGACGTCACCCTGCTGAAGGCCGGCCAGGTCTGCCGACGACCCGGCCAGCACCCAGGCCACGGCGGCGTACAGGTGGCCGTCGGGGGCCTTCTTGCCGCCCATCACACGCATACCGAATCCGCGCGCTGCGACACGGGCGGGAAACAGAGGAACCACTTGTGAGACACCGTACAACTACTGCGACTACGACAGCTCAGACCACGTGGGACTGAGCACCTTTTATAAGAACGCCTTCTTCGAGACTAACCGATGTAAAGTTTCCAGGGACGTATCCAAGGGGTGCCTGAGAGGGCCCAGACCCCCATAGCAGTGGTCTTGTTAGGCATGGGCCCTGTCACCCGCCGCTCCCCCTACGGTCATCGCCCTATACAGCTGCTTCGGGCCCTTCCCAGAAAAAAAAATTCTGGCTACGTGCCTGAAAGTTGTCATCACTATGGATAGATTACAGTCTCATTGACCACCTGGTTTGATCCCCAGGGCCAACGGGTACCCACCGCTTTTTCAATAAGTGCAAGGTTTCCTTTGGCCTGGCGGTCGGATTCTGTGGGGTGAAGTTCTTAGGAAAATGAGCCTTTACTGCCAACTCGTGCCTACCAAAAACAAGCTCGCCTTGTAAATATTTGGCCAAGCTGCTCTCGCGCAATTCACATCAGATCATGGTCATCATAAACATGGGAGGGAGGTCTCTTACATTTGCTCACGATAGTACGCTTCCCCACCACCTCTTTACATCACATCATGCCGCTGGCCACGTGCACTCACTGCGCGCCCCGGTGTCGGCGGGGTCCCTCTGCAGCAGCACCCTCTTGCGCAGCGGCGTCGGCGGCGGGCCCTGAGAGTCGACGTCATCGATGACTATCTTGATGTTGTCCCCTTCGGGGGCCGAGGCCCTCCTCTCGGGTTTGCCCAGCTCCTCGCGCGGCAGGTCCAGCGAGTGAGTGCTGCCCGTGCCGTGGGGGGCGCCCGGAAAGAGGCACAGCTGCGCATGCGAGCGCACAACACGACACGTCACACGGTGACCTCATGATTTCCGAATGGTCGCGTCTTCATCACAGCCGCATCAGTGCCCGACCACTAGAGCGGTGAGGACAATGCTGAAATCTCCGCTAACTCTTACTAATCAGCAGTCGGTGCAAAACATCTCCCAGCCGGTACTGAGAGGCGAATGAAGAAAGTCCTCACACAGCACTGACAGAGCTTTTCAGCAAGGCGCACGGCATTTGATCTCGTGATTTCTTCGCGCGCACCTGAGCTGATTGCAATTTTTTTTCGCTATTGCTTTCGCTGCGACCTTGCTGAGCGTGTATGTAGTGTCTCTCCGTTTAAAGCAGTGAAAATTAACGAGACTGTACAACTCGTTCATCTTTGGTTACAGGCGCGAAAACAGACACAAAGTAGTAAGACAGCACGGAGCGCCTCCTGTCTTACTACCTTGCGTTGTGTCTGTTTTCGCGCCTGTAACCAAAGATCTACAGTTACCAATTTGCCCAGCAAGACGTTCTTTTAAACTTGTTCACATATAGCATGTTCTGGAAATATCATTGAGCGACTGTTGTGCTCGATACGATTCGACTTCGGCGTTCGAACCGATTCGACAGTGGGCGGCGTACCTGGTTCTCCGGTATGGGCATGCGCGGCAGGGCGCTGCCCGTCGAGCACCGGCGCACTTCCTCGTAGAGGCCCACCGACGGGGGCGGCAGCCCGATGGCGTCCACCGTCACGCTCGGGATGCTGCGGCGCTCGTCCGGCGAGCTCTCGGGAGCCCCGCGGCCGCCGCTTAGGTCGCTCACGTCCGAGCTCTCCGAGCTATAGCGCGTCAGCACGCCCAGCCGACCACCGCCGCGCTGAGCGGAGTGCGATGGCGCACAGCCGCCGTCTGCCTCGAGACTGTCCAGAGCAGACGATGAGGAGGTGTTGCTGCGCCACTCGTTGCCCTCGGAGTCTTCCTCCTGCCGGAGAACAAGCGGCGATCTCGGTTTCTCAAGTCGACCCGATGCGACGCACCAGGTCTCGAGTCGAATCGAAACTGACGATGCGGTAAGGCGATAGACTATGTGCAGGATGCCAATCATTGAGGACAGATACACCCTAAAATTTTGTGTCGACATGGAAGCAACACTTCAGAGAGGCACTCTCGGTCGCTGAAGTCGACTCGGCGCGGCATGCCGAGTCTTTTAGCTGTATCAACACATTGAAGCTCCTCCAAGACGCTGCATAGCATCCGGATCGCCAATCAATGAAGAGAAAATCGGCATAGCATTTATTGCAATAATGCTGCGTGCTGAGTAACCCCTAGCTGCAGCACCTCAAGCATCAGCGATTAGTGGCAGACCTGTGCCTGCATCACTGCTGCTTACGCAGGGAGAGTGCAATGCATTTTCTGCTTCCTGAAAATTTTTTCTTTAAAATGTGGTTGGACTTCGAAGCAGATGCTTGCAACTAGTATGCGACAAAAGCCGTGGCCTATAGAGATGTTCAGAAAAGAGTTTAGATTAGATAATCCGCTCACAGGATAAGGTGGCCGCGGCTGGCGCGGTATACGGCTAATATATTTGAATGGGGGAGGCATTTGTCCCGAAGCGTAGTTAATCTCAAGGAAGACAGTGACGATGACGATGGTGCGAGTGAAGCGCAATATAGTCGCAGTGAAAGCGAGTGCTCACGTCTGCAGTCGCAGCGCGCCCCTTGTGCCTCTGGAGCCGGGACTTTCGGCGCAGTCTCCCCGCCCGGGGCAGGTAGTCGTCCTCGAGGGAGCTGTCGGACGAGGCCCCGCCCCGTTCCCGCTCGGGCCCCGGTCCGGGCTTCTGGTAGCTGTGTCGGCGCTCGGGAGACGAGGAGCGCAGGCCATTGCGTTGCCACTCGGTCTGGCCCGCGTACGAGCCGCGCTTGACGATGGTGCGGGCGCTGGGCGGAGCCAGGCAGCCGCCATCAACCTGCACGAGAAGGGTTCGACGCCGTGGATGGAAGGAATGAACAACGAAGTGGAAGTGACGTCATCGTGACCTTTATCATCGCATGCAGGCCTCCGCAATCTCTATAACAACATTAAGAGGGTTTCAAATTGGGCTAGTTAGCATGGTCAAACATAATTGCGCTTTTAGACTGACGTGGGAGAACACAGGGACCATGCTAACTACCAACCAGCCCAATTTGAACTAGCCCAGTTTGACCATGCTAACTACCAATTCGCCCAATTTGAAACCCTCATAGTGTTCATTTCGTGTACATAGGGCCTCAACATACCACCAGTGTCTCCGCTAACAAGGATACGTTTTTTCATCGAACTTATCGCCGAAGCAAGATCCCGTAAAAAAAAATTGTGCACAAGTGTTTGTGTCGTCCCTCTGTTCTCTCACGTCAGTCTAAAAGCGCAATTATGTTTGACCAATCTATAACAACAGCCCTCTCACTTCAGCCCAACTGAACCTTTCTCGCCTGCAGCCTGCCCTAATTACTCCTAAACTTATGCCAACCTGGAGCATATTGTCCCTAAGGGCTCAGTAGACCCCCTCTCCCACCCGGAGTACCTGGCTGGCGCCGGAAAAGCTGGATGACCAACGCGTCCTGCTACTCTGTGTCCAGCCTCTCATAAGCACTTAATCTGTCTCTCGGAAATAAAGTTATTTTCTATGCTACTTCTCTCAGCCAGCTGGCCCAAAGAAGATCTACCTGCAGGCTGTTTAGAAATTCCGCTTTTTCGCTATTTCAAGGCGTTCCATTTCTTTTTGAAATATTGCTCATGAGCGATTCATGAATGAAACGACATGCATGATCCCCAGCTGCTCAATGCCACAACATTGTTGTGTGGAGCCTAGGAGTAATTCGGGTAGCTCGGCTTCTTTCGGAGGGGCGTCGCGCCAGGTGCAGCCAAGTGGAGAGAGGGTGTGACGATGGAGAGAGAGAAACGCGGTTGCGTGCACATTCATGTGCCAGAAAGAAGAGGCGAAGAATGAACAGATGCTTTCGCACGTCTACTGGGTTTAACTATGTTGAAATACTACTGCAATTTTTCTCTAAGTTCCACGCTATTTACACACTCTATTCGATTGCACTACTACAAATTGTGCGAACAGATGACGATAGGTCTATAGAGCTGTTTTGACCTCATCAAGCCAAGCTCGCAATGCCTCGAATATATTAACAAAGCATAATGAGCAATGTAAATTATGCCCGTTCTTAGCTGAATACTCGACGCGTTACTTAAGGTCAAAACTGTTCTGTGTGATAATAAATTTAATATGTTATCAGAGCAGTTCGCTTTAAGACGTGGTTTATCTACCCACGTTGTTTTAGCAGGACTTTTTTACAAAGCCAGATCAAGAATCGACACAGGGGAATATGTCGGAGCTGTCTTTATTGGATTTAAAAACGTGCTTGACACCACAATTCACAGCAAAATTTGAGAACTACTGTATCAGTGGACCTCCATTGTCCTCCATAAAAAAGCTGCCTATCCGATGAGACTCCAGCTGTTCAGCTGAACATAATCATGCTCAATTCATTTCATATGAGTGTTCCTCAGGGATTGTTTCTAGAACCCCCATAGTTTTGGCTTTTTACCTTACAAGTATAGAACGCCTTTTTCAATGAATACAACCATGGGATAGAATACTATACGCAGGCAACACCGTGCTTCGCAACTCCAAGTCGTTTTCTGGTTAGTTTAAGTTCGAATCAGCCCTTCGTTGTCTTGAAAAATGGTGCGGAGCAAATATGCTATAGCTATTATCAGATTAGCAGTCATTTTATAGAATTTAGGTCATCGAACAGTCATGTTCCGTGCACACTCTCCCTGATGTGGCATCGCTTGGTATCATAATCACCAATCTCAGCGTATTTTTAGGGATGTATCTTGATCCCCATCTCAAATTCACAAATCGTGTACGGTATATTAGTAAAAAGTTGCGTTCGGCATTAAAGCTCTGCTACGGGCCCACCTGTATTTTGACCAACAGTATCGTGTATGGTATATTACTCTTTTATACGAAGTTATTAAACTTGCTCCAAAACGTCGTTGGGTAGCTCATATACATTTTTTCTCAGTGATTTAAATTTTAAACAGGTATTCTTACCTTTTGAATTCCAAGGCAGCTTCATCATCGTTTTTTGCTAGTCTTAGCCGTTTGGCTGTCCGATGAGGTTTACATATTTCCTGTCGCCTACATTCTTTTTTCGGATAATAAACAGACAGTGTTATATATAAATATTTTTTGAGCACACTATAACAAATAAAAATAGCCAGTACATGTGGAAATAGTTCATGAACGTAATAATATAAATAGAATTAACACGCTATTCTCTCTAAAAAACAGCTTGCCTCTTCCAGCCATTAGAACAAATTATAGCGATTCTATATTGGTTGTCGCTTGCATATCTATCCTAAATAATCTTAGTTATGGAGTAATAATTTAAAATTATTTATATAACTTCAAAATCTATCATATCCTAATATATTTTTTAGCAATAACTTCCATATTTGTAATTCCCTTCTGTGCACTTTCCTTTTAAATACCAACTCAAACCCGGTTTGCCGCCTAACATATTGCATTAGGTTATTTAATACCTTGCCGAAACGAATTGTCTTATTTTTTTCCTTCTTCATGCTGTTGGTTTCATATTCTTTGAATTGTAAAATAATGAGCTTGAAAACTGTAATACATTTTCTCTCGTTTCCGGAATGTTTTGTGGCATCCACTCACCTGCATCTGCATTTCGAGCCTAAGAGCCTCCTTGAGGGGCTCGCTCAACATGAAGCTTCCCCGGGGACCCGTGCTGCAGCCCAGGCCGCCGCTATCTTGGACGATGCGTTCCGTCTGCGTAAGTGGCACAGGAAGGTCAGCGCCGACAGGCGCTAACCATGGATTCCGCGACTGGCCTGCACGGGACGCTTAGAAAGGATCAAAGGCGCGAATGCTTGATGCTCTAAAAGCACACACAAAAAAGGAAACGTAGTTATTTTGGTCCTTGCTACGCACCAGTAGTACACTTGAAATCAACCGTCATTGCGAAAAGTTCCCTTTGCCGGAAGCCTGCTTATAGCCGGCTCTGCAGTCCGCTTATAACAGGGTGCACGACTCTCTTATAGTAATTGTAATGTGTGGATTATTCGATTCTCGTTCATTTGACTCTCCGAAGATACCGCGATGCTTGCACAGTCCATACTTGACGCTGCCACTTCGTAGGGGGGCTACAGTACGCGAACAGCACCGGTTGTATACCACTCAGTTGTTAGTGATTCAAGCTGCTTACAAGACAACATTGTTTCACGATACGAACGAAACAGAGCGAGGAAAGAAAGTTGATTCAACTGGAGTTACACTGGAGGCGCAGATTGAGCCTGCTAAAACCATTGCGACGAATATCTGTGACAAAAAAAAGCCTCTCTGTTAAAGCATTCAGACTGGGCGACTTTCATGAGATGACATAACGACGCATCGTAGTGTTTAGTTCAAGTATCGCTGGCATGTTAGTTTACGCAAAGCTGTAAACTGGTGAAGTGCTTGCCCAGACATAGTGAGAAGGCATCCCTCCACATTACCTCCATTTGGTGATATTCGGTGGCCTTGATGCATTATAATGAATGCCCCCCACGTAGAAAGAATGGCGTTAAAGGCCTGCTGAAGCTGCACCATTCTGCGAACTAGATATTGTGCTAAACGTTGAACCAGCGCCCCTCAAGGGACGCTGATTCTTTAATTTATGAATTGTATTTCGCTGTTTTCCCTAAAAGTCATATTTAAAAACTTTGCGCAGAATAACACAGGGCGGGAGGGAGAAACACGCACACACACACACAAGCGCCATTCTCCCTCCCGTGCTGCGTTATTCTGCGCAAAGTTTTTAAATATGTCGCTACACCAACTGGCCCAACGTTCTAACCTATTAAGCTCACTAAAAGTCATCAGCTTATTCGGCAGGCTTCAAACGCCACAGTGACTTATTCTAAATGCACCCTTAGGCATTCGGAAAGGGCAGGAATGTAGCTTTCAGGAGCCCCAGTAAAGGCTTGATTTTAATATATTTTAAAAGTGAGTAAACGATATTCTCGAAATGTGTTTTGATTTCAAGAGGCGTCCAGTTGGAGCATAATGATTTAAGACATGCAATTCCGCCAGCACACCAAACACACTTGAGAGGAAGACGGGATGAGCGCAGTTGCTGTTTTTGAAAGGCGAGAGTTTTTTGTTTTTGGTGAAATTGTTTGGAATGGTAAGTATTTATAGGCTTATGCGAGCCGCTTCTAAACAGTAACTGTATAGTGCGCATAAATTATGAGAAGATGTATTCTGGCCGTATCTGGGAACATATATGTTCATTGCATGGACCTTGTATGCTGACATTTGGTCGAACGGGTTCCCCTATAAAAGCCAGTGCATTCTGTCAAGTTTATCTTGTTCATCCAGTTACACACTCATCAATTCTGGACAAAAGCATTTATCAAAGGGAAAAGTTTATGAGCGCAATTTGTTGATATATTTTAAAATTTCACTGTGACAATCGATGTATCCGCAGATCTCCAGCTGGCAGGTTTTCATTTGTTCTATATTAATATTTTTTGCTATTGTCAAAAACGCTCCCTCTTAATTGGTTTTCTATGGCAGTATTAAGTGTTTGATGCGGGCGATGAAAAAAACATTGAAAGTTTTTGTTACGCCAGGAGAATGGACAGTCAGGGACAAAAGTCTGCGGACCATGTGTTCATAAAACGAAGCCTATAGCTCTTCTCTTAAACGGCGGCCGGAGACCACACCTGTTGAGATGAAAGAACAAAATTTTCACTTTCTCCTCCACAATTGTGATCTCGAGCTGCCGAATAATAGCAGAACTATCTGCTTCGTTTGAGGAACACGTGGTTCACATACTTTTGGCGCCTACTGGTTCATTACATTGCCGTAACACTGCCTTAAATTATTCAAATATTCAATTTTTTAAGCGAAAGGCTTCACCAGGCTCGTCAACACCGGGCTTCGCGTGAGCCACACTACAGATTTGCCACAGCTGCGCATGAGCGAAACCGAGTGACGTCACGCGGAGCTCAGGTGGCCGCTGCTGCCGCAGCCGTCGTCGCCACCGCGCGATGACTCCGTCGTCTGACCTTTCGCCATAGAAGGAGGAGAAGAAGACCCAGAAGTGGTGGCGTGGGAGTTGGCTCAAAAGCAGCGAAGATATGAAAAGTGCAAGGCTAGACAAGCGGCTGAAACGCCAGAATCACGAGAGGCACGCCTTGCTAAACGGCGGCAAAAGGATCAAAAACCAAACAAAACAAGTGATCCAACGGCGTTCATAGAGTTCATTGGCGTTGACAACTTTGCAAACTCCGTTCATTTTTACGAAATGAAAGGCGCAAAACCGCCTCCGTGGGTCAGTGGAGACCTCAATCTCGCTTTTCGCTTTGTATATTCTGGGTTAGCTGGGCTAATTTATATTAATTTTTTTCCCAGGAATGCTGGAAATGTTCCGAATTTTTGCATTTTCAAGCCCAGTTGGATAACAAAACGTTCTAACAAGGCTATGCAGGATAACTTGATAACGTTGGCCGCATAAATGCTTCACATTTAAAACACGACACGGTCCCGTCCGCTCGCCCATTTCGTTTCCGGCCTCACCATTCTCCGCACCGAGGGCACCCTGTGCATGCCGGACCCGGGCGGCGGCCCGAGCCGGTCGTGGCTCATGCGGCGTCGGCAGCACGAGCAGCGCCACACGGCGTGCTGGGGGTCCCGCGAGTACGACGCGCAGTCGTCGCACACCAGCTGCTTGCAGTCGTCGCACGTGTGGCACGGCTCGCCCGCCTGGATGCCCTTGCGGCAGATGCGGCACGGCTTGGCCGGCGGCGGAGGTGGCGTCGAAGAGGCCGGCGTCGAGTTGAGTCCCGCGGCAGCCGCCGCCGCAGCGGGAGACGCCGTGCCTGCGCCCACGGTCCCGACTCCGCCGCCGGCCTTGACCGCGACGGCGCCGGGGAACACCTTGTCGCAGGTCTTTTCGGGCGTCGACGTGGCCGTCGACGTCGGCTGGGACGTCGGCGGCGTGAGCGGAGGGGTTTGGGCTTTTCTGCGTGCGGAGAAAGAAACGTTGCGCTCTGTAGTAGAACAGCCATTGGAATATCAAAACAGACATAGAGCATATAAAAAAGTATTCACGCATAAACCATCAAAGATGATTATCTAATTGAAGAGCTTGCATACCCCACGGAATTATCCGTGGATCACTGGAATCCAACGCGCGTACCAGCAAGACTGGTATTGGGAGTGCTTTAGTCGGTGCATGAGCGACGGTTTGCGTCGAATTGTTCTTGTGTGAGGACATGCTTTCGTTGAATTTGTGAGAACGTTTCACGGTGTGCTTTCAATTATTCTTGTGTGGGGACGTGCTTTCGTTGTATTTGCGAGAGCTTTTCTTTTACTACACCGGACACCAACGCAAACACTCCTTCCGGGCACGAAGCGAACGCTGCCGGTGCTGTATGCCGGACGCAAGCAGCCTCACAATCGGCCTTTCCCACTCGCTGCTAAACCACGGGACTTCGCTCGCCTTCGCTCCCTCCTCCCCGTCCGGAACCCTTTCCCCTCGGCGCTTTTTCTTGCCTCTTGGTGACGTCATTCGGTCAGGCGAACAAAACCGCCAAGTGAGCTATAGCCAAAGAGAGCTATTCGTTTAAAAAAATATCCTCATTTACTCGTCCAATAACTATACCTTTACTACCTGCGTTTTAGTTTTTACTCGTACTCTTCTCTTCATAAAACTGCAGATTTTCATTTAGTTGTATAAATATTGTAACTTACAGTTAAGTGAATCTATATCTAGCCTAAAGCTACTGCCGGTTGTGTCTCTCTCGTCTCCGTCTTTTAATTCCTCTAGGTATCAAGGGAAGCCAGTACCTAATTAGTCAGAACAAACGCGTTCGCGATAGACTTACTTCTTAAGGACTACCACACGTTTAGCCCTCAAGTTAGGGTGAAGCTCCAAGAATCGATGAGCCTCATCTCCCCCCCCCCCCTTGCCCGCTCCCCCCCCCCCCCCCCCACACACACACACACGCACACACAGAGAGAGCCGACACGCTCACCTATCGACTACGCAACTACCGGAAAGGTTACTTCACTGCAGTAAGACCAACATGTAGAGGAAGCCAGCTTATGAAGAAAAAAAAGTCAAAATTCCTTCGTTTTGCACTGTCGAAATGACAAACGAAAAGAAACACAGCTGTCACGTCGTCTGCACTTATTGTCATTTTTGCTTGAGGGCAGTGTTTTGTTCTTGTTAACGTGCCCGAATTATTTCCTGCAGAACAAAACTGCTGGTGCGCGACGATCTACGTAACGGATTTACGCAAGAGGCTAGCTGGCGTTACATTCTAAATACAGGTTTCGTAATGAGCTTAGTTTTGACGAAAGTCTCTACACCAACACACAGCAACGACGAAATTGCATAATGAAGCGCTTCACTTAAAACTTTAAGGCTTGCGCAAGAAGTACTTAGTTCTAAGTAACTTACTCGAAACAAGTCAGTACGAAGCTGCCGCGGTGGCTAAATCGATATGGTGCTCGGCTGCTGCCCCGAAAGACGCGGGCTTGGTCCCGGCTGAGTTGGTTGCAACTCAATAGAGAGAAAATGCTAGATACTAATATACTGTGCGATGTCAGTGCACGTTAGAGAACTCCAGGTGGTCGAAACTTTCCGAAGCTCGCCACTACGGCGTCCCTCATAGACTGAGTCGCTTTGGGACGTTGAACCCCCATAAAACAAACCAAGAAAGTCAGTACGATGTCGTCAGTGGATGAAACAGAGCTATTTTTCATTGGTTAGCCTCTACAGAGGGTGACACACTAAAATATAACTCCATAAAATAAAAGGTAATAAATGAATGATGGAGCGCGCACTGAACCCGAACATGGTAAGATATCAGTGACGGTGGCCAGGTGCACTTTAATTACCTACGTGCTAAGCGGCGAATACGTCACAGGACTATAACAGCACGTTTTGGTCACAGCGAACAAAAACTATGGGGATGCTTAAGTCACCTTAAGCGTAGAATGCATATCATTATATTTCACATTTGTCGCCGCTTGTCTTGCAACTTCTGTGTGTGTTTGCGCTACTATATTTATAAATTTCTGTCCATCAAGCACCATTTTCGACTGATACCTGCAGTAGCAAGTATCCGTTACGCTGCCACAGTGCCGACATTTATATATAAACCACTTTCTGAAATTTTTGATTTCGATTCTCTAAGAGGTTTCTTACAATCCGGTGAGCAGGTCGTGATGATCTCACAAGGTCACATGATCTCTCTCACTCAGTCAGAAAACTTTCCTTACAGACATCGGCGAAGTTTCGGCGTGCGGATAACTCTAATGCTATTGAATTAAAATGTAAAAGAATGTAAGCAAAAAAAAAAAAACTAAATTTTGCAACATGCTCTCAAGAATTGAAAACTCGTCGTAGCCAGGATATAATTAATGGTAGCTTAGCGCGACCAAGCTAATAGTTTCGCATTCATAGTATCCCTCAGCGTGCGCTAACGTTTGCAGCGCTTTATAGCGGTTCCTTTGAAGCCTTACATACATACTGTAACTTAAAAAAGTGAATTGTTTATTGTCAGGTTAATAATCAACTGAAAGAAATAAACACACACCATTTTAAAGAATGACTTCCAAGACTAAAACGTTCACTTTGAAGAAACGAACCAGTACATTTTTAAAGCTTCCATCATGCAATTGAAACACCAATTCCTGGCTTTTAACTCCTCAAAAGAAACGAACCCGGAAAGACTTCCTTTCTTTGTTCCGTAGGCTCCAAACAATGAGGTGAGGAGTTCAAGATAAGGAAGGAGGGAATGAAAGATTGAGAAAGAGAGAGGGACAGAAAAGGAGAGGAGAGAGGGCACTCACTTGACGAGCGTCTCGAACTCGTCCTCCTTCTGCCAGACCCTGGCCAGGATGGAGCGTTCTTCGGGCGTCAGGTGACCGAGGTCGGCGCGCGACGCCCGCGGACTGAGGCCGGCCACGGTGGCGCGGAACTTGCTGCCCAATCGCATGCCGTCCTCGTCCGAGCCGCTCTTCACCATCTGCACGGGAGAAAAGGAGATGGGTTGGGGCATCCCCGTAATCGTCAGTGCCTGGAAGAATGAAGCTGCTGGCTCCCTTGATCACCTCATGGGGGCACTGAGGACAACCGCGAACAAATTCTGTTCCTTCCAAAATTCTATCCTGTGGTCTGTGTGGCTGTGTTGAACTTTGCTCTGCAGTTAACGACTGCCAAGTTGAGTGCAGTTAAGTACAGCTGAGAAGATGTAAATTTTTTCTTCTGCCACTGGATGAAAATGACTCCGTAATCGCCGGAAAAGTGAATAGCGGTATGGTTTAGCCTCACAGATCACCGACGAAATTTGACGCTAGCTTGCGAAAAATGCTAGCAGCGGAGAGTTCCTGCGTCTAATTTTTTTGTGTTTTCTAGCTTATGAATGCTTTGTTTTCATTAAAGTAGCTTTTTTGTCGCTACACTTACAAGGATGTGCCAGGCTTTGTAAACTATTGTGTGGTTGTCGTTCCCTTTTATGTATTTTTCCGACTGCTGTCAATCTGAGCCAAATGTCAGCGTCTCGTCATGCCAGAAAAACTTCAAAGGGGCTGTTTGATAAACATGTGCCAATATTTTGGCTTTAAATAAAGTATTTCAGTTGACAGAAGGCAGTGCAAAGATGTGCGCACACAAAAAATAAACTGATGTTATGGGATCAGATGCGTATTTGCTCCTAACACTCTTCCGTCCTTCAAAAAGTTCTCTTCACGGTACAAAATTTCCTACGTGTCTCCTATCACTCCGAAATCATGACGCTCTCGCTAAAGGCCGTTATTACAGCTGCTTGAAAGCCCGCTGGTATCTTCAAGGTGCCCGTGCAACGAGTAAAAATACACTGAAACTGATCTCTTTTAAACCAAGGGTTCAGAATTTCGCTAGTTTTTCTAAGAGCAAGGTGATTTCAAAGGCGTACTTGAAATTACGCTTGTGGCTGTTGTTTCTTGCCGGTAATAATGGTTGATTCGGTTCATACAGATGGCTCATACGTCACAGTGATGCACTGATAACACTCTTGAAACAGCTGACATGACCTCCTGTTTAACACGACGTTTATTAAGCATCCACTGCTGTCTGGCCAAGTTCTCAATTCTACTCTTCAACCTCAAACGCAAATGAACACCGGCAGCTCCTACGGAATCGCAAAGCGCTGATCCCTATGCACACTAAATGACAGTGAGGACTAACTGAAGTGGGTGTGTATGAACTGATTGCCGCATTTGGTTTAGTGTTCTACTGAAGACAGCAGGACTTGAAGAAAGAGGCTCACGACGGTAGAGAAAAATTCGATAATTCTAAAGAACACTCATTGAGGCCTCCTGAAACCACAAGCCATCTTCAGTGCATAAAGAATTACAAATAAAAAAAATGACGCCTAATTTTCATTCATCCCAGTGGAAGCATGTGCCACGACCCTGATATTCAGCACTAACAATTACGAAATACTCACCTGTTTCCTGAGCTTTTTCGTAAGCGTTTTGTAAGCTCCAAAGCACCTCATACAAAGAGTTAGTTGGGTAACCCGGACTGGGTAATCGCCAGCTCGCTGCTGCTATCCGCCAAAGCTTGGGGCGGGAATTTTATTTTTCTCAGTGTTCGCCAAGCTCTCAACTTGTCCGCGTACACTGTACAGCAAAAGTTCACAGAACGTGTGTGAGCGTGAACAAAATTTCGAAGCCCTGTGTGGCGACCAATTCTCTTGGTATTGATAATACAGAGGATAGAACATACACATGCCTGAATCCGCCTCCAAATCTGTGTCTCTGTGTATCCTGGCTAACCCTCATAGGGTGGATTAGCCGCATAAGGAGCTAAATCGAAGTAAGGCGGGATTCACTCAGGCTTGGCTTATCTCAGCAGCGTTTGTTTGAGGGTTAGTTGGCTCGTGTTTTCAAGGCGGGATATTTTTAGCGCAACACATAAGCGCCTGTCTTCTCCCCTTTATGCGTTGCGCTGAAAAGCATTACGCATTGGAGTAAGGCTTGGCCTGGTGAAGGGATGGTGGTCTGTACGCGTCATGGCGTCCCAGGACACTGCGCGGCGCGCAGTAACGCTCCTCTTACCTTCTTGACGAAGGACATAACGTTGTTGGAGATCATGTTGAGATCGTCCAGACGCGTTGGCGTCATGGGACTCGAATCATGCTGGCTCCGCTGGCTTCACACCTCCCCACAGCCGCTGCTGCTGCTGCCCCTGGTGCCACCACTCGTGTCCTGCGGGGAAGCCGAGACAACGCCACGCTTTCAATACTCACAGCCGCCGCTTATGAACCCCGCGCGTAGGCGGTCGAGATTAGATAAGGTGGTCCCGAGTGTGACACTTTGCTCGAGTGCCACGTAGATGCGATAGCAATCGAAAAACGCAGAGCGAAAAATAAAAAAAAAAGGCAGCATCCTCTAACGGGAAAGTCCACGGCACAGTAACCTTTTCTTAAGGCAGAATGGAAAGCTGCGTTTAATGGGCCGTCTCTAACAGCCGCGGCGCTTAAGCCCGGAGGTCGTTAAGACGTCGAGTCGTTGTTAAGCGTTTTGTGCTAAGGCGGCGACGAGCCTAACAAGGTGTTTCAGATGGAGAGTATGAAACAGTGAAGAAAATGGTGGACATAAACCGCACACTGCTGGCTGTACTTAACACGTTCCCTGCGATAAGTAGGCGAGAGAAGAATTTGCTCTTGTGTAATGTGCGGTTCACGCGTTTTTTTCCTAAGCACCGATTGTGCTTTCTCTTGCGTCGAAGCTAATAATCTCCTCTAGAAAGGAAAAGTAAACTCGGGGGTCTATACACTTCACAGGGGCAAGTTTTGGAGGTGAATGACAATCTTTTCACATGACAAGCAGAATAGCAGACGGCTTTGTAAGCCGCCTAATAGCGACAGTGGCGCCACATCAGAAACGGCCACTGGACGTCGCTTTCATTCGCAGGCGGAGTGGTTGAACAAAGCGCTTTGGAAACGGCAGGCAGATTGATATTTGCGTGGCTGCTACGCGCATTTGACTGCAGCTCCGGAGCAGCGGCAAATTGCCTTGTATGCCTCGCACAAAAGAATGGCTGCCGCAAGACCTACTGCCTCGCGCGTTTCAAGAAACCAGCCTCGCGTCCGCCGCTTCGATATTTCACCGCACGGAAGAAGCACGCTGGAGCGTCGCGGAATATATCCGAACCATTTTTCGTCCCGGCGATTCGTCGAATCGTGAAATGAGGGAAAGAAATGTGGCGTTAGGGCTGCTCAAACTTTCCTGCCTCTGTGATGGTCGTCGTGTTTTTTTTTTGTGTCCCGAAACAGGTGGAGCGTGTTACACCGAGGCCTTAAGCAACGTCATTCGTCGTTCTGTGAAAAAGACAGCCTTTTAGACAGAGCGACAGGGACCGAGGAGACATAAAGAGAGACGTCTACACAAAAGCGGATAGGTCCAAAAGAAATTTATTGATGCATGCGTACGATATGCGTTCACCTTTTGAAGTATATTGAGCGGTGCAAAAAGTAAAGTATAAAAATAAAAATTGACAAAAACAAAAAGGACTCAGCATATCTACCGGCTAGCGAGTGCGAGTATGTTATAAAAACATCAATATCTTGGGCGGCTATAAGGGACGCGGACACCATGCTGACGCAATGCTCTTTTGTCGGACTGGATCGCGGCTGTCTCGGTGACCTCGCGTGTACAGTGGTCCCTATTACGGCCAGGAATGTTGTTCTTGGTGAAATGCGGCACGCATCCCCTACTTTTCTCCCGCTTTTCTGCCGGAGCTCGATCCCGGACAAAGAGACGCTTTCTGGTAGTATTTGATTTTCTTTTTTCAGCGACGCTAGCTGGGTTACCACGGCCGCTGGCAACCACATTGCCAACGGCAAAAGACGGAATCGGGTCGATGCTCGCGCGCACAGCAAATTGAAATACAGCCACGTGGGTCGCTCCAAAAAAGCGCGAAAAAACCTAAGCGAGAAACAATAGCGCAGGACAGGGGGTCGTCAGCCATTGTTTGATCCGCGTCAGGTATGTCCGGAACGAAAGCAGCCAATCAAAAGGTAACATGCCTTTCGCCCGTTCTATTTGATATAGTGCTATTTCGGTTCACTCATAGGGGCGCAAGGGGGAATCAAAACTGTTTTTTTTTTCTGTTTCCGCGAGCAATCGCAGCACTGTTATAGTTGCTGAAGGATCTAATGACGTAGACGACGCGTCTTAATTTGGGAGTGCATTCTAGGGCTCTGACGTCACATTTTTACTGACCGTATCTTACGTACACGCTGCAGTGTTTGCATCGATGACGCTCATAGTGATGAACAAGGGAAGGGAAATGAGGGGCTCGTTATGACATATATATGAAGGAAGCCAACAGCTAATAGTTCACCGAGGGTCCCGGTTCTGGCAGTCTTGATGCTGCAGGTAGCATAATAAGATGGTTTTCGCACAGCTTCCGCCCTTTGTGACGCTAGCGATGATATGCAACGTACAACGTCCTTCGCAATGCACGAGGGTGGCGCTGGTGAACACTTTATACGTTAGGTTACACGCAACGTAAATTCAGAGGCCGCTGTAAACCTGTTTGTAGAGCACCGGGTGCAAAATTGGGGGTTCGTGGGTTCAAATACCAACGGCCGCATGCCGTTGTTTCTTTCTTCAGCTTTGTAATAAATTATCTTTCAGCGATAAAATTATTACACTATTGATTAAGCGCACAATTATAGCTGCACCCCCACCCCCCCACGCTACTTTGGTTTCGGCGACTGTTGGCTGCCTTCAAACACGGTAGTAGTATGCGCTTCTCTGTAAGCTCCGGTAAGAAAAAAAGGTGGATCAAAGAAAAGCCGCCGTTACCCTCCCCTCTTCCTTGTTGTTATAATTTTTTTTCACAGCGGGTGAGATCAACGCGGAACTTTCCTACCGCTTTTGCAACCGCTACGGACTCGTGTCTCACGACAGACCTCCACTATCGTCACCTGGAAACACCATCAACGTGCTGTTTTTATATTTAAGATCCGCAAACTTGAGCTCCCATTTGCAAGCAAATTGCGAGTGCTTGTTTATGTTCACAAAAAAGAATAATTCACCGTGGCTACGTTCCCTTTGAACGACGGACTTGACTTTCCTTATCTCCCTAATTGTTCCCTCTGGAACCATTTCACTTCCTTTCGATGTGCAGCATAGCTTATGGGTCATTATGCCTTGTTAACCTCCCTGTTTTACCTTCCTTGTTTTCTCTCTCTTTCTTCGGGGAGCTACAGGTAAGTTTTCGCAGGTGGCCTTACGATGCGTGCCCCTTAATGTATTGAAAAAAAAAGATCAATACTGAAAACTACGGAGCGCCTACTCTTCGTGTGTGCTGATTTAAAGCTTCCTACCCTACTGGCGTTATTTCTCCCCCTTTTACAAAACAGGAGAGTGCTGCGCTTTCTGACTGCCAGCTTTGCTTAATTTAGCGCGATGTTTCAGCCTTCAGGCTAAAGAGCAGGCGCTGCAGGCAACCCGGTCATAAAGTCATCCTTACCAATCCATCGATATTGGAAAGCGTAGAAAGTTTAAACCTTCTAGCTCCAATCTCCGCGCCTTTGTTGTAAAGAGCGAGCGTTGCCGCTCCCGCCAGTATTGGGCAATATGAGTTGAAAAGAAGGGTAGAATATAAATGTCATGAAAAAGGAAGCTGTGGCGAAATATCAATATTATATGGCCACACTGAGCACAAGTATAAAGCGAGATACAAAGCAGTTCATGCTCGAAGAAGCGAAATACTCGCCGTCAAAAAAGAATCGCCACTCCGGCAGTCTATATCACGCAAGTAAGTGTTAAATAAGATATGTTGCTGAATACGAGAAGAAATATTGAAATGACTCATTCGTTCTCCGGCTTAGACCGTACTCCTGTTAGCAAGAAAGTTCTAAGTTGAATTTTTGCTGACCACAAAAGTAACCGGATCACGAAAGCTGCTTTGGGCTTGACAACTAACGTCGCTGTGTAAGTTACGGCCTTTGGGGGCCTTTATTTGTTGGGGAGGTTCACGTCATTTTAAGCATGCGGAGTTGGATGCATAAAAATTTAAAGAAGTCGTTTTGTTCCAATTAGATGCGCCGGCAGCAAAATGTAACACCGCGCCCATTGTTATCGGCTTGTGAAGTCTATGCTCAAGTTTGAGTTCTCTACACTAACTGTTGCACAATATCCACGTACTGTAGCCACGTGCTGTGGCCACGTACTTTGGCAACGTAATTTGGCCACGTACTGTAGTCGTGTGCTGTAGCCACGTACTTAGGCCACGTACTTTGGACATGTACTGTAGCCACGTACTTTGCCCCCACACACTGGCCACGAACTGTAGCCACGTACTTTGGCCACGTTCTTTGGCCATGCACTTTGGCCATGTACTGTAGCCACGTACTTTGGCCCCACACACTGGCCACGTTCTTTGGCCATGTACTGTAGCCACGTACTTTGGCCGCACACACTGGCCACGTACTTTGGCCACGTTCTTTGGCCATGTACTGTAGCCACGTACTTTGGCCCCACACACTGGCCACGTTCTTTGGCCACGTACTTTGGCCATGTACTGTAGCCACGTACTTTGGCCGCACACACTGGCCACGTACTTTGGCCACGTTCTTTGGCCATGTACTGTAGCCACGTACTTTGGCCCCACACACTGGCCACGTTTTTTGGCCACGTACTTTGGCCGCGTACTTTGACCATGTACTGTAGCCGCGTACTTTGGCCCCCCACACTGGCCAGGTTCTTTGGCCACATACTTTGGCCATGCACTGTAGCCATGTACTGTGGCCATGTACCGTAGCCACGTGCATTATTTCCTCTCATGTTACTTTCATTTCCGGCCCGTGTACTTACATGTAAACACGGTTGTGCCCCCCCATCCTCTTTCTTTTCACTTCCCGATTTCCTAGAGACTTTTTGTCGCCAAAGTGGCATGGAGTTCCAGGCGCAGTTCGCACATGGCGACGTTTCGCTAACGCCCGTTATATATACAAAAGAAAACGGATAACCGCAAGCCCGCAACGCTCGATGAACTGCAAAAAGACTGACTGCCAAAAGAAAAAAACGGTCTCATCGTTCCGAATGACAAAAGGCCCCAGAGTGCGCACTCCTGTCCCTGTCCGAACGTTAAGTTAAGGCGTCCTCCCCATTCGGGGTCGTACGTGCAGACTCGTCACCGTCTACTACGTCGACGGGACCGAGTCTTTGTTCTTCGGCGCCATTAGCAGCGGCAGCCCGCCTGGGCACTTTAGGACGTGCACTCCTGCTGCCCTTCGCTACCCTCTGCTTCCTTTTTCACCTAAATGAGCGGCCGCTGGGTGGCGCTGCTTTCGACGTCGCTGTAATTGTGTTACGTTCCACATCTTTACGCCGCCTCGCCACCATCCTTACATTCTCCCTGTTCTCGCCTTTCTTCTTAGAACGTATTATTTCCTCTTTTTTTCTTCTTTTGCACCCCACTGCGCCTCCTGTCCCCCGCGGCAGTTCTTCGCATGTGTCGATCGATAACGGCCAATGTATAGATATATGTCGCTCGCTTCTACCGCAGCCGGGTGTTGAAAGGCACGGGATAACGTATATTCGCGCTTGCCACCACTCTGTTGCTTTGTGGGCCGTCGCAGCTTTTGATGATCGCTGACCCTGGCTTTCGTACGCGGCCGTCACTTGCGAGTTGCAGTCCCGTATAGCCAGGCCATCTCCACCTGCACCCCCCCCCCCTCCCTCACTTGCCTTCGTCGGAGTCGGCGATCGCATACATTGCGTTCTCCCCGCTGACTATGAACCTTGCGTTGTGTGGAACGGAATGGTGATAATGACAAACTAAGCGTCGCCAAATCGCCCCGAAGTCGTCCCTGTCACGACAGCTAAGTGAACCATCAAGCTGGTGCTTCGATGAAGCGGGAGCAGGTCTCAACGGCATGCCTCTTCCCGTCCCCAATCTCTACCCACGGCTGTCTCATCCATTTGAATCGAACCAGTGGCAATGCCTCCTTTATTTTACCACCAACCACATTGCTCACTTGACAATGAAACTCTTTTTGAGGCCTGGTTCGTTGAATAGTCGCGATTTATCGTCGCATGGCGCTGCATCGCCAAAAGCAGACTCTGGATTTCTACAGAAAATGGAAACTTAAATATGGACGGAACCGTTCTATGATAAGTCATGAAGGAGCGTCCTGCTGCCTGAAGCGAGATTAGGGGGTCTCAGAACGAGAAGCTACAAGGATAAATTTAGAGACGACGATTACGAATGTGCTGTATGGGGATAATCTGTAGAAACGATGTAATATTTTTTATGAGAATGTGGGAGTATATCCATCCAAATGTCGATACAGGCACAGTCACTCATCCTGAGGACCTTGATTTAGAGATGGTTTGGCTTATGGGGTTTCACGTCCCAAAGCGACTCAGGCTATGAGAGACGCCGTAGTGAAGGGCTCCGGAAATTTCGACCACCTGGGGTTCATTAACGTGCACTGATATCGCACAGCACAAGGGCCTCTAGAATTTCGCCTCCATCGAAATTCGACCACCGCGGCCGGGATCGAACCCGCGTCTTTCGGGCCAGCAGCCGAGCGCCATAATCACTCAGCCACCGCGGCGGCTGGATTTAGAGATAAAAAGTAATATGAATAAATCTGTGGTAGGCGTTCATAAAAAACGATTGGAAGATTGGCAGCTTAGAAGCAGAGCAGTGTTTTAAAGGTATAAGATCAGAAATCAAATTTGAGATTTCGTAAAAGTCAACAGAATTTCTTTTCCTTGAGAACAAATAATCTATAGGTATACAGTACCTGTAAATTTATCGAATTTCGATGGAGACGCAATTCTAGAGGCTCGTGTACTATGCAATGTCAGTTCACATTAGAGAATTTCTGCTGGTCGACATTTCTGGAGCCCTTCACTGCGGCGTCCCTCATAGCCTGAGTCGCTTTGGGACGTTAAACCCAATAAACCAAACCATCAGATAGGTTAGATGATAATTAAAGAAAACGAGCATGGTGCCGCCCATTACCACTCCGCTTCAAAGGGGAATCTCGTAACATCCATCCAGCCACTGGTAGGTTACGCCACAGCGCTAGCAGTTGACAAGACCGCTGAATTTGCCTCTATAAATATCTTCCTCGTGAAGAGGGAACGAATGTCATTTTCCCGCTTTCCGTCATATGTCTCCAGTTTAGGGGCTCTCTCTCTCTCTCACTGCCCCTCCGGAGCAGCCACTAATGTTACCGAATGACATCAGAAGAAGGGATGTTAAGAGAGGGCTTGAAATTCCCCAAGCGGCTGATCTGACTGGCACTGAAATCAAGAAGGAACTGACATGGAACTGTAATGCTGTTAAGGCTCGTCCACTGATGATACGCGTTATTCAACTAAAACAAGATCTTCTTTGACGAAACGCCCCCAATGTAGCAATATTACTATTATAACGAAGTCTTTCTAAGTGCGAGTATGAGCCAGTAAAAGAGGCAGCTTCAATTGAGGGATACGTGCTTCGAAGAAGCAGCTGGCACCATGAAAATGTCCGGACATATTTAGCCAATTTGTGGCGCTGTCTCGGCCACTCATGGTGTTGAGGACCACCGGTCTCACAGTTGTAGATGTAGGGAGACTCTATGACGCCTCGATTTATAATGATGCAAAACCAGTCACTCTTGAAGCTAGTTTACCTTGTGAGGTGCAAAACTGAGTTACGATGCTGATTGGGTCCAGCTGGGGCGATGTTGGTAGAGAGAGCTGAAGAGTTGTGCATAACTGTTCTCTAGTTTGGTGGCATTTGCTATGCTGATGTGACTGACCGTGTTACCTTAGCCCCGTTGAATTAAGTTCTTCATGGAAGGTTTACTGGTTAGAGACTATGGACGTAGCTAGAATAAACAGCTGTACCGATAGCCGAGACGCTGGTTCCTGGTTTAATAGATGAATATATATATATATATATATATATATATATATATATATATATATATATATATATATATATATATATATATATATATATATATATTGTCAAAGAAAAAGAAACTAAAAAAATTTAAAATACAGTGCTTATTCTAACGTACAACTTGACAGATTACGCTCACGTGTATAACCTAGCACAAAAAAGCACATAAGGTATCTTTTCCAATAGCAAATTCATAGCTTAAACACATGGACAGAACGAAGGAATGAACGAAACGAATACTCTACAGATGCAATATTGGTTGTCTCTAAAACTTCTCGCATGATTTTATGTCTGTGCATACTTTGAGCACGGATGCTTGCTCCAGACGAAAGTACAGGAATTTGTCGCTCGACGTACTTCGACCAGCTTGCGACCACTATGTGTAGAAGCCGTTTATCCGGGTAATTTGAAAACGAACCGTTAGATACTCAAAAGGTCTGTCACCGACACGAGAACGAAATTTGTTTTGCGAATAATGTACTTAGGGGGACGGAAAACCGGTAATCTCTGTAATATATATATATATATATATATATATATATATATATATATATATATATATATATATATATATATATATATATATATATATATATATATATATATATATATATATATTGTGGAATTTCACTACAGCAATCAATATATCCGCAGGTCTTCCCTCGGCAGGCTTACATATTTTGCTATTAAGGTTTCAGCTAACGTTAAAACGTTCTCGGTTGATTTTTTATGGCGGTCTTAACTACTCGATGCAAGTGCTGAAAAAGCTTTAAAAGGTAGATTTTGCTACGCATCGAAAAAATGAACCATAACCTTCAATATTTCCATAACCGTACCTGAAATTATTACAATGTGCATAATTCTTGTCCCATAATGTTGAACATGAGAAAGGAAAAGTTGCCTAAGAATATCTTTAACGGTTAGAATTATAGACATTGAGTATGATATTTGAACGAAGCTTGTAACGTTTGTTTTGTTATCTTACCTAGTCCGTGCTGTCATCACAGGAACGTGGCGATTGATAGTGTTATGCATGAACTCAGCCAACTCAAATTTCAAGCGCGAACGAAGTTCTGTACAGTTGGGACGAACTTTATAAAGTCAAAAGTGTAAATTCATGAAACTGTCAGCAGTTTAGGTGGGACTAAAGGTACAGCCTAGTGCCCCGTTAGTGATGCTGCCTCGCGGAAGACATTTTTTCACAGCAAGTTATTCAGCCGTCAGGTCCAGCCCCTACATGTGTTCACACTTGAAGAAGAGCATCACCTGACTTCCCTCTAGCTTTAATTATTATAATAAATAGCGATTCCTACCCTCTTACACCGGCAACAACCGCTTGCATGACAGCAGCTCCGTCTTCTCGGCGATCATTATTCAACACATCCGCCCGCTTCTGTTACTGAGAAAATGTGCCGACAAGGGTCCCAGTGCGACGGATGAGAACGAGTATTTCCTGAAGAGTGAACTAACGTTGTTTCTCTTTTCGTAATGAATTCAGAATAGCCGAAATCTATTGTTAATTTGCCTACACTAATTTATTTACTCATTAACCTTTAGCATTCTTAAGCAGTAAGAACATTTAGGCATCATACGCAACTATGACTATGTTATCCTTAAACGGCCTAAACATGGAACTCTTGATGTAAATACTCACATCGTTTGACACCTCCTCTGACCGCCACGTGTGATTGAATATGACGGGGAAAATTTGCTAGGCAGACTGATCATACCAGTTTATTAATGCCCATCGTTAAAAACATAACTGTGCATGACTAGTCCACCGTACAAAGAACGCCATATATGAAGGTCGCGCGTTTCATTTGTCACAGCGGCGAAACATTTTTGCACTAAAATGTAGTCGCTGTCTGATACGATGCGGAATAGGCAGCAAGGCTTTCTTCAATAAGCAAGTTTTTAAGCTGCAACATCCGGGGCTCTTGCGTCACGTCACCCCTTGAAAGCGCATCACGAATACATGAGGACCGGACTGCAAGTCTTGAGACCTTCCAGCCAAATCGCGATATGCGAGGGCTGACAGTTATTTCAAGACTTGTCGTGGGCCAGGGACAGGTTTGATGATTGCGTATTTAGCCGATATGACACCCTGTTGATGAAAAAAAAAACGAAGGTTATGAAAAATGGGATGTGAGATGATTGGGGGCGGGGGGGGGGGGGGGGGGGGCTTCACGTCAGACAGAAACGAGATTTCGTTGCCGAACTTTCCAGCTGCCAGAGTGAAGAGCTCTGTTTTCCGCCACAGCAAATATGAAGGGTCGCATTAACAGGCAAGGGTGGTTCTGATTATTCAGCCACCTCGACAGTGGGCCGGCAGCTCGGACAGTGGGCTTTCATAAAGTGCGTTTCGCCATTAAACCGCACGCAGCCGCGTCATTTACGCAACCACTCTCCCAACCGCAAAATGCCAGCCGTCATTCTTTCATTCCCTCTTAATTCCTATCCAGCTTTTACGTGCATTTCGTAGTCCCATTTCCCAAGGCTTGTTGTTTGCCGTCATAAAAGCTACAGGTAATGGAGTTCGCTGTAGCACATCGAACAAACAACAAGGCTGAGTATGCGCTGTGTGTGGGCACAAGTAGTGAGGCGTATACAATAGTCCCGCATATGTCACGAATACGCGTAAAGTTCGAAGGCAGAGAGGCTGTAGCCAACCAGTCCACGGCTCCCCCTTTGATTAGCTCACGTCAGTAGTGCGCACACAGTGATGAACCAACCTACGAATGGCGACACCAGAGGGCGCAAAGCGCGCTTTGAACCCACTAAAGCTCGAACCTACGAGTGACGACGCCAGAGGGAGCAGAGCGCGCTTTGAGCCTGTTGAAGCACAGGTGCTGTCTGTGTAAGCACCGCCGCTGCGTGATTGAGGAACCCTTCGTTTTAGATTCTTGTATAAAGAAACTGCGCATTGATGCCTGCAGCAGCGAGCCTCGAAGGAGGTGACTTTAACACGTCACTGAAGCGTAATTGCCTCTAAGGCGCGAGCGCCGTAGGAAAAACGGGACGGCAAACAGCGTTGGAAAACTCGGCGTGATGACGTCCGTTAACGTCGCTGTCGTAGACGTCATCGACGTCACGGCGTTCAAACCTGCCCGTCCCGTTCGCTTGACTGGCTGTGCGCTTCTTTGTTCTAGCTCGGCCCACGTCTGAGTGAGGACAGTGAAGGCAGGCTCGTATAGCGGCGTCGGTAAACAAATGGCGCGTAAAATCAATTACGTCTCGACAGGCCACGTGTGGTTGATGGTGGCGCGGTTTTTTTTTTGTTTTAGTGGAAAGCTCTGTTACGGCGTCATAAGATTGTGCCCTCGTGTCAGATTAAACGACGCGAAACGCAGGAATGCTTATCCCATGAAGGCCGCTCGAACCCTACCGACGCGTAGCTCACTTCTAAAAAAGAAGAAAAAAAAGCAAACATGGCATAAACCGTAGTGTTATGTTTTGAGCGCTTCAGATGACGAGTATATTTTATTTTTTAAATTCTTCTTTCTGCGATAGTTGAAGGGTTTAAAATTGCCTCCTCCGGGCATTTTGTGAGTGATGTAATTAATTTCCGGAAAAGTTTCTTGCTCTCTTGTTTTTTTGACCATCGGCAGAATGAGGCCACTATTACCGCCTTTCTTTCACCAGCGTGAATATTTAGCCGCCGCGCGGGCCTGCCATTCTCGCCGCCGTGCAGAGGACAAGTGCTCGAGCTGGGAGTCTTCATGCAATGCGCAAGAAGGCTCCGTAGTGCACGAGAGCTTGGCCACACTGCACCAAGACAGACTTGGTGGCCCCAGCGACTACTTCGTTTCACGGGGGATAGTCATGCGGTCTACGCATCCACTCATCCATCTTTTTATCTGTTCGGACGCGAGACGCGATTTCGGCTGAAAAAACAAAACAAGAACATTTGGAATCTGCAAGTTTAGAGGCCACCAGTCTTTAATTCTTAGGCATAGGCGCAGCGCAAAAAAACACACACAAAAGAAGAGCTAGACACCGAGAGACACGCACAGACGGTGTCTAGTTCTTCTTTTCTGCGTGTTTTTTTTTTTGCGCTGCTACTATGCCTAAGAAAAGTAACCAACTCTCCCATAAAGCTCGTTTTACAGTCTTGAATTCAGCAAGAAAGTACCACTGTTTTTGTAGTAGCTTCGACATTTACCATTCATAAACATATATTAGCGTCGTTTCACATGACCGATGTATGGTAGTAGGTGAGAAAAGGACAGAGAAACTGCGCACGCTTTGATGTCGCCATCGGCTGACACCACATCCTCGCTTGTACAGTGCAGAAAAAGGAAACCGTTTGTGTTTTGTTCTAATCACGTGGAAGGGTTAAAGTATAGGCTACTCCCTCAAAATGAGTTCTTTAGGCATAACATTTTTACAAGGTCTAAAATTGAATTTTTATATTAACTACGAACTTTTTCTATTGACTATTAATTATGAACTAGGGTTAGCTATGAAACCTGCTGTAACAATTTATTGTAGTTGTTCTTAATAATATAGTATACAGAATAAACACAACTTCAAGTTAACCGTGCGAATCTGCGTTGTGGTTGACAAGTCTTTAAAAATATGTCGACCTATAAAAAGACCTGCGACATGAATTTAACGCTTGTGAGAACGTTTCGGTCAAGTTGACGCGCGAGGCCAAGAACGCTGCTTTCCGCACGGCTAAGGCAACGCTGGAAAGAAGTGTCCGCTCCGAGAAAAAAAAAATCAGCGCGTTGCAACCATCCTGAACTGCTGCGCTAGCTATTGTAGCTCTTTCTACCTACCGACTGCCCAGTGAAATTGCGGGCATACACCTGTAGCAGGTTCTGCGGGAGGTGAACATAAGGTGCCTGCATGCCAGCATATAGCTGCTCATTGTGTTCATAGACATTGTTCAATCGCGATACGCCATTTTGGAGCGCAGACATTGTGTACACTTCTACTCTGGACATGACGCATCTAAATTTCTGCCTGAAATATAACTTCGCCTCGTGGCATCAGCCTTGGGAGGTATAGACGTCTAAAGAGCCGAAACTGGAGATAATAATAATAATAATAATAATAATAATAATAATAATAATAATAATAATAATAATAATAATAATAATAATAATAATAATAATAATAATAATAATAATAATAATAATAATAATAATAATAATAATAATAATAATAATAATAGTTGGTTTTTGGGGAAAGGAAATGGTGCAGTATCTGTCTCATATCGTTGGACACCTGAACCGCGCAGTAAGGGAAGGAATAAAGGAGGGAGTGAAAGAAGAAAGGAAGAAAGAGGTGCCGTAGTGGAAAGAGGTGCTTTCAGAAATTACATATTGGTGCCTTTAGAAATTACATTTCGGCGCCGTAACATCCAGTCGTTGCCTCAAGATGGCGCAGATGCCTCAGCGTTACGGAGTCATGATGATGGTGTCATGACGATGATGATGTTGTGGCCATGCCCTTCGAAACTATGCGCACATAATAGGGCAGCTAATGCAGATTGAAGCGCCCTCTATGAGCATAGCAGCCAGCTAATAGTACCGCCCTGAAAGTTTCTAATTGACACTAAGTTGCTCGTCTGAATGTCACAAGTGGCGTAACAGTCAGTCAACTTACTTCAGTCCTGGACCAATCAAACTTATTAGTTTGGTACGGTGGAACCATACGGGGATTTTCGCAACCGTTATCATCTCGTAGCACGCCACCATAGCATAGTTTTCGGCTTAAAAAGCTCGGATCGCTAAAAGAAGCCTAGGGAGAGATTGCCAACGAAGCCTGAACACACATTGATATAGAGAAGTCCCGGGAATCGTAAAGCCGTCGCGTCGTCGCACAGTCACTTTGAAAAGAATTCACCGTTTTATTAATTAGGCTTCTCGAAATTAACTTTTCCCATTATAAGGCTCTGAATACGCCTTCGGTTCCGGCTTCCTTTGTCGGTGGCTTCCTTTATTTATGTTTTCTTTTTTTCTCGTTCCTAGTGTGAATGCAAGAAGGGCAGCGATATCGCCATCGGGACGTCAAGCCTCGCGCGCTATATAAGGCCTCACTCTTACACGACTCCTCTCCTTCCTATCCTTATGAATAGGAATAAATTGCGGACCGCGGGAGCTCGTTCACGCGTAATTGTTTACCACGTGTGGCGGACAGGGAAATGAACGAGTGAGAAAAAAAGACGCGAAAGAAAGAAGAAAAAAGGAAAAGGTGGACACGCACGGGGAAAAAAAGAAGCAACCTCATTCTCGGTTCGCGTACCACACTCCGTATATGCGAGGGGCTGATTAGCATTTGATGAAAGCGCGCGCGGCGTCGCGTCACTTACACGGAGCACGCGTCTCGTAAACAGCGTTTCGCGCTCGCGTCGATGAATCCGCGAGCATGTTTTTATTTACCTGTTGTGTATTTTCAGTGACCCATTTATTTATCCCTTTCATTAATGCCCTTTTATTTTTACTTTTCTTACAGTCTTCCTTATTCGTTTGTTCTTTTGTTCGCGGAGAATGACATTTTCGTGACATTACCCCGCCGGGAAAGGCTTTTCCTTTCCTTTGTTGTTTTTGTTACTTTTTTGTTTTCCCCAAAGATGGGGTATGCGCAGAGGTGGGTAGAAGTCGGTTCCCGTCATTTAGGGGAAAATGGGACGCCCGCTTGAATTTGTTCGTGAAAGGAATGAAAAAAGGCTGGCGCGAAGGCGCAACGAGGTGTTCGGGAAAGAAAAGACCGATATTGGTTTCCAAGAGGCCGATCTTCGATACGCGTTTCTAATTTAAAACCACTCGTCAGAGAACGGAAGCGATGTAGTACGGCGCGAGGTGGGAATGCGACGTGCGACGGGTACAAATTTGAATGAACAGACGTTGATGTCATTATCTGTTCCTTTGTTGTTGCCGTTTTAAACAAAAATTGATTTTATAAGAGATCCCCGATGTCGGTCGGTTCTCGCCACTTGAGTCTGATTTGACTGCAGGGAATCATCGAGAATCCGTGGAGAGAATTCCTTCAGTGCCGGCGCGATTTATTCTCTGTCATGTTTTTTCGGTCCTTGTATTTCCCAGGTTCGAACCCGACCGCAGCGGCTGCGTTTTTATGGAGGCAAAACGCTAAGGCGCCCGTGTGCTGTGCGATGTCACTGCACGTTAAAGATCCCCAGGTGGTCGAAATTATTCCGGAGCCCTCCACTACGGCACCTCTTCCTTTCTGCTTTCACTCCCTCTTTTATCCCTTCCCTTACGGCGCGGTTCAGGTGTCCAACGATATATGAGACAGATACTGCGCGAATTCCTTTCCCCCCAAAACAACAACAACAACAATAATAATAATAATAATAATAATAATAATAATAATAATAATAATAATAATAATAATAATAATAATAATAATAATAATAATAATAATAATAATAATAATAATAATAATGATAATGATAATGATAATGATAATGATAATAATAATAATAATAATGATAATGATAATAATAATAATAATAATAATTATTATTATTATTATTATTATTCCTTATATTTCATTGTTTCTCCTTGCTTCGCTTTCAATACGGGCACACCCAGAAAAGCGTGCGGGGGGAAAAATTCGGAAAGGTACTCGGAAATCTTCACTCAGAATCACTGGCTGTTCGTGGATTCGCCTGTAAAAAGTTTGCGCTCACAAAAAAAAATAACCTTCATGAACCAAGAATGAAGCACGCGCCTTTCACATGTATTACGCCGACTGTCCACGTTCATTACACAGAGCAATTAGTTCAATTTTTGTTTATATTTGTTTTTTTCTAATTTGATTGAGCTTCCACGTCTCGAGGCGTTAAGAAGAAAGTCTGGTGAACTGAAGTGTGGCCCACGGATTTTACTACTGCCGTTCTTTTCTAACTATAAAATACTAAACCCTAACCGTTTTGCTCACTGGCATAAAAGTTCCGTATATTTGCGATATAGGTTTGTAGTTACGCTTTTCGTGGTTTTCACTATTCACACATTCAACATTAAAACGAAAACTTCAGAAAAATTATTTATTTGGCACCATTGTTCTAATTGTTTTAGTGCGCTATCACTAACCCTTTCAATCTCGAAAAAAAAAACGGTTGTCTGCCTGCCTGAAGCCAGCTAGATCTGCAGAAACATAAAATCAGATTGCACTCGTCTGCTTAAGAGCTCAAATTCGGAAGCCTTCCCTTTCCTGTCTTTCTCCCTCCATTTCTAATTTTATTTTTAAAATTTTTCTTGTTTGGAAATTTGTTGTTTTATATTTGTTTTTATTGTCCTTCCTCATTTTTGTTTTTATTTGTTCCTTTATTTTTGTTTTCTTTAACCTAATTTTTTACACTAAGTAGGCCTTGTCACGAATTTACATCGTTTTTCATCGATTCAGTCACACAAAGCTTGCTTCAAACAGCATTTATTTTCATTAATTCAATTTATTTAAATTAACAAATTACAATTCCTCAACCAAACTTTTCCCATTTCAAGATCTACTCACGCGGCACCTAACACAATCAAACTTTTGTACGTAATTATCTGCACAAAACGACATAATCGTAAGGACAAAATTTGCGGGCACTTTTTGTTGACGCGACATAACCACATTAATGCTTTCGCATTAATAAATATTGCCGCGACTGCACCCCGACTGGGTTTCGAATCCGCGGCGGCGCGAACAGTTCAGCTGCGCTGGCCACTGCGCGAGAGCACTATCTTATTGCCGATATCTTTTTTTGTAGCGAGATCTACGTTATGGTAACATTTCGAGCCTTCAGCGTGGCGGCGCCGCCACGCTGTCACGTGGTTGGTCACGTGGCGCGGAGCAGCTGCCGGCGGCGCGGCGCCGTGGGTGATTACGTGGTTCGTCACGTGGTTGGTCACGTGACCAGCCACGTGGTGCGGTTTATCCGGCTGAAGCGGGCGTTTCTAGGTTGGATGAACGCCGCCATGTTTTCCCGCTAGGCGCACAAAAGCCGCAACAGCCGGCACGCCATCTTCCGAAAACTGCGTGCATACGCTAAGGTTGTTTCCCCTTTAGCGTTCTGCGCATGCGCACTCTGGACCCGCTATTCTGCTAAGCACGCAATAACTCAAAGCCCTCTATACTAAAACTCTCTATTAACTTAATTAGCCCCGGCTTCAGTAAGCAGGCTGTGCAAGTATGCTCGGAATTTCAAAAAAGAAAAAAATGATGCCAGAAACGCGATACAAGTGCCTTGAAAACTCTAATTAACGAAGTATCCGCTTTCTGAAGCCTTGTGTGTGGCACATCTGTTTATTTTTTCTTCTAGCTTTTATTTTGTAATCCCGCGGCCATTTTGCCTACATGCTAATGTAATGACAAAGATCTTGTTCGTTTTATAACTTGGAAGAGCTTGTGCTGCTCTGTTTTGCGTTCAGTTGTGCAGTCTAAGCAATAGATAGCTTCGTTGTGTTGGTTACCTCTAATTTATGCACACTTTTTGTTTCAATAGTCGTATATTACTGTATATATGTAAAGGATTCCATCATCAGCCTGCAGCTCCAAGACTCCGCTAAGCTTCTTATCTAGCTTTCCTTCCAAAACACTAACACATAATTAGTACATTCTGGGTGGAAATCCAGTGGAACTGAATTGAATACGCGCAACGTCGCCTGCGCATGCGCTGACGGCACGCTTACTAGAATTACGATGTACAACATTACAAGATGGCTGCTCAACATCGACCGCACCTAACATTGTACAAGCTAGAAGCGATGACGTAACGAATGCATACCCAGTTGCTTCTGCAGGATCAGAATTATTCAGCAGATATCGAAATATGTCAGAGACGCGAGAAAAAGCGCCCCGGGACAAAAACGGCTTTTCAAAATCCCCAATCCCTTTCCCCCTTTCCTAGGTCCCTAAAAGTAAAAGCCGCTGGGGGGGCGGTTTTGCTACGTCTGCGCCCGGGGATCATGGCGTCGAGGGTAGAGGCATAAGCCGAGCGCAGACGGAACCTTGCGAAACCCTCCGAACCACTCGTTATTGCGCCCGCCCTATTATGAACTTGTCGGGTCCAATTAGTGACCGCATCTTCGGCGCGGGCTCTCCCTCTCTCTTTCACTCCCCCTCTCTTTCTTCTCTCTTCGTTCTTGCTTTGTCTCCATCGGATAGTGGCGGGCCGGACGCATTCGTCGGCGGTGCAGGTTTTTGTTACTGGCGTTGTCTTTAACGAAAGTGCAGGCGCCGAGAACTGTTGGCTTATATAGCTTCTTTGGGTAAGAACAGCAGCGAGCGGATTGCACGGTACGGGGGACGTTAATGAAGATTTGCAGAGGTCAGCTAAGACCCGAGGGCGTACTACGCTTTGTTGCTGATGATTCCCCCCGGCAACGCATTATACGGACGCTTCTCGATAGGGCTGCTAAGCTGGGGTCGCCCTTCCTGCTGGGAAGGCCTATTAGCTGAGTTCAAAATGGCGCGTGGACGCGGGTGTTTTATGTGGCTAGTTCGCGCGAAAAATGTGCGGGGTGTTTCAGCTAACACGTCTTGTAAAACCTAAAAAAATAAAAAGGAGGTAAGCGAGGTTATTAGCTAGCTGATCGAATTAATTATGTTGTTTAGCATCGAGGCAAATCACGTTGCAGAATACTGTGCTTTTTATTGCCATGAGCAACAAACATTATAAGTGAGAAGAGCAGCATGAATGTCCTAATATAGGAGTACAAAAGCATTTATGTCGTTTCGGTGGATATAAAATGATAAAATCCTGCTAAAAGTGAGGGCGATTAGCATTCGCAGTGGTCGATTTGAACAGGCACTTCAGGTTTTGCGAATTTTCAGGAATAGAAAATGGTCAAAGTGAGGAGAAACGTACGCAGGGCTAGAATTACATCACGTCTCTAGGTGCCTAAAACAATTAAATAATGTAGGGTGGCCGTAGGTTAGTAGCACTGGTGGGGCAAGGACAGCACTGCGACCGGCGCTACTTGTTCAGCCTAGGGTAAAGGCAGGAAGAAAGGCCTTGGATCTTTTCATATATTTGAATCGTTTTTCGGATTAAGCACAATGGCGACAAAAATAAAGGAAGGAAAAAACAAGAAAGGAAGGAAAGGACGAAAATAGGAAAGAAGGAAGGAAAGAAAGGAAGGAAGGAAAGAAAGGCAGAAGGGAAAGTAACAACGAAAAAAGGAAGAATTAATGAAAGAAAGGGAGAAAGAAAAAGATGAAGGTAAGAGTGAAGAATGAACTAAAGAAAGAAAGAGAGAGAGAAAGAAAGGAAGAAAGAAGAGAAGAAAGAGGGAAAGAAATGAAGAAGAGAAAAGAGGAAGAGGAAAAGAAAGAACGAACAGAAGTAAGAGGGAAAGAAATGAAGAGAAAAAGGGAAGAAGAAAGGAATAACGAACAGAAGAAAGAGGGAAAGAAATGAAGAGAAAAAGGGAAGAAAGGAAGGAAGAAGAGAAGAAAGAGGGAAAGAAATGAAGAAGAGAAAAGAAGAAGAGGAAAAGAAAGGAATAACGAACAGAAGAAAGAGGGAAAGAAATGAAGAGAAAAAGGGAAGAAGAAAGGAAGGAAGAAGAGAAGAAAGAGGGAAAGAAATGAAGAAGAGAAAAGAAGAAGAGGAAAAGAAAGGAATAACGAACAGAAGAAAGAGGGAAAGAAATGAAGAGAATAAGGGAAGAAGATAGGAAGGAAGAAGAGAAGGAAGAGGGAAAGAAATGAAGAAGAGAAAAGAAGAAGAGGAAAAGAAAGGAATAACGAACAGAAGAAAGAGGGAAAGAAATGAAGAGAAAAAGGGAAGAAGAAAGGAAGGAAGAAGAGAAGAAAGAGGGAAAGAAATGAAGAAGAGAAAAGAAGAAGAGGAAAAGAAAGGAATAACGAACAGAAGAAAGAGGGAAAGAAATGAAGAGAAAAAGGGAAGAAGAAAGGAAGGAAGAAGACAAGAAAGAGGGAAAGAAATGAAGAAGAGAAAAGAAGAAGAGGAAAAGAAAGGAATAACGAACAGAAGAAAGAGGGAAAGAAATGAAGAGAAAAAGGGAAGAAGAAAGGAAGGAAGAAGAGAAAGAGGAAGAACGAAAGAAAGAAGGCGAAAAAGGAAGAACGAAAGAAAGGAAGAGACAAGCACAGAAAGGCACACAACTGAGCTTAGCGGGTGTTTCAACTTCAAAAAGAGACGCATTAGAAAGCGACGAAAAAGCTAGGTCGCCCGTCCGACGTACCTGTGGAATTGGCTGGCGCAGCCAGACGAACGGCTGAAAGACGATTACATAAGCGGCTGAGCGCACGGTTCGCGAGCCGAACCGCAGACGGCCGTCACCGCCAGGTGGGCACGTTCTCGCGCAACCGTCGGCTGCGACGGGGAGTGAGGTGTGAAGCAACGCTCTCAAAAAAGAGCTCACACCGCGACAGCTCTTTTGGAGCGAAAAGCTTCGCCACGCTAGGTAGAGCAGTCGTCGCGTAGGCCGGATAATGACCTTGAATGTCCTTCAGCCCAACCATGTTAGCCGTGTATGACCATATGTGGTACAGTTATGGTGTCGAACCCTTGACCCATGACCTTTAGTTGACCTTTGACCTCTGGCCTTTGATATTGGGTGACCTTTGGATTGAGCTTAAGAACATCCGTTGGAGTGATGCGAAGCCACGTGATGACAACCGATGGGGGTGTCGTAAGACCATGTTATACCACGTCATAGCCACGTGGTCGTGTGGTCACATATAGAACGGCTGTCGCGAGCGTGTAGCGGAGCTGCCGTGGACGAGCCTCAGACGCTTAGCAAGCGTGCTTGCTTTCGCTGAATTCCAGGGTTAGCTAAGTTAAGCCACTGCTACTTTTTTGGTACGGCTATAGAAAGCTTGCAATATTATATCTCGCAATACATGCTCCTCTGCAACGACCAGCTACGCGCGGGATTTAGAATCAGGCGTCTCGTCCAAGGGATTCCAATTTTAAAAATCTCCAGAAGAACGTCGCCTATTTTTATCTTATTTCATTTTGGACGTACGTATGTGTACAGGCTGGCTTGAAGCGGAATGCTTTAGAAATGGCAATTGTGGAACGGTCTTCTACACAGCACGAGCGGAGAGAGTTTCCTCACATATTAATTTCCTTCGGTAGACTTCAGTCCATTGACGTTCAGAAGTTCAAATAAAAGAAACTCGTTAACAAACTTTTGGCCATGAACGTACAGGAGACAACTATGACGCTAAAAGCAACTAGGCTGCCACACTGGTTTACGTCTACAGGAATTACATATGCATTGAATACACAAAAAGATATCTACAAACTGTCAATACAGTCTACCTGAAGTGCACACACAGCCTGACCGCAGCGGGGTCTTGCGGTTTGAGAAACTACCTCGTATGCGGGGCGTGTGGGGTTTGACCCCAGTGGCGCTGTGTACCCACTAGTTTTTCAGTGGGTAAATCAAATACTCGAGAAAATGAATCTTTTATCTCATTTCGGGCAGATAGAGAAGTTACATGGCGATTACCGATTCGCGGTGGTGAGGATGATGAATGCTAGGAGCTGTTCTGTTGTGCTTTTAAAAATGATTATTTTTTTCGGTTTATGCTCTTGGGGTTTATGATTTAGCTAGTACATTTAGCTAGCTAGCACATGCCTAATGCGGGAGTGGCAGCGATACGTGAGCGCTCACAGGCACTGAAGTTTCCCTAGACAGCGTCCTTACACACACCCTAGCGGCGGAATAATAATAATTATAATTGGTTTTGGGGGAAAGGAAATGGCGCCGTATCTGTCTCATATATCGTCGGACACCTGAACCGCGCCGTAAGGGAAGGGGTAAAGGAGGGAGTGAAAGAAGGAAGGAAGAGAGAGGTGCCGTAGTGGAGGGCTCCGGGATAATTTCGACCACCTGGGGATCTTTAACGTGCACTGACATCGCACTGCACACGGGCGCCTTAGCGTTATCCCTCCTCCCTAGCGACGGAATGAAGCAACTTTGAGGAGGACCCAGAGGAGTGTTGCGACGACGCCAGTCACAGCACGAGCTTCCTTACTCTTCGGAGGCTGCGTCAGTTAGCCTAAAGCAGTGATGGGTCACATACCACAATGGATTTTGGTTAGATTAAGGCCAACGTATTTAGCAAATTACGTAATCTAGAAGTATTCGGATTGATCTAGACCACCCTTTGTATTTCAACGTGTAACGACATCTCGGCACATTTAAGAGCGCTGTTCTAATGTGACTCAGTCGAAGTGCGGCCGCCGTTACCGTTGTGCTGCGCCAGAAGCCGGCGTGGTAGATAATTTTACCATAGCATGTTCCAATACCGTTTACCGTATACAGCGCCCCGCCACTGCACACGCAATGACTGTTCGCGACAGCCTGTTGACTAACTGTTTACGAGAACGTGGCGCCATCTTGCGGCCTCAGGGCGATCTGAGCATGCTCAGTGGCGCTCGCGGTGCGCGGCAAGCTGCAGCGGTTGCGGTCCGCAATGCGGCCTCCTTGGTGACAGCGCTATCACAGTAGCAAATAAAAGAGCTAGGACGACACGTCTCCTTCCGTGGCCGGCGTCCTAATGTTTGTCCTCTCGTTTTCGACGAAGTCTCATGACCACCTGCACTTTCTGAGTGTGTGCCCGGACATCCGATTCGTGCACGCGCTTAACACCTGCACCGGTGTCTTCAGTTCGACCTCGCGACCAACTATACACCCGTCGTCCCCGGACGAAGTCGTTCCCTCGCCGACAGCGCAGGCGGAAATGACAACGACTGTATATCGTCTCTCCGTCGCGTTTCTGCGGGCAGAATGACGGCCACAGCAGCAATGGCAGCACGGCACTCGTTCGCCCGCACAGTCCCCGAGCGGGAACATCTCGCGGTCACGCTGTCCTCAATTATTCAAGACCGGCCGCGGAAGCCAGCGCGGAGGCCGCGAGCGGGGCCTTGTCAAATCGACACGGTAAGGAGAGAGAAGGAGCGGATCGTCCTCTCATTTTCTAAAGTGATCACCATCTGCGCTCGTTCCAGCTAATGCCTCCCTCGGCACTGAACTTCCCTCTTTCTTCTCCCTTCCCCCCCTACGACCCCTCTCCATCCTTCCCCCATCGACGGCAAGAAGTGAGGTGGAAACGACAGACAGTGAGCTGTCTGGTCCTCCCCGTAGCATACGAAGCACCAAGGGGGGGGGGGGGAGGAGAAGGTCGACCACGTGACCTCAGCAGTCAGCTCGACACGGTCGTCGGGGGTAATGCGCGCACGTGTATGCATTTTTTTCTTTTTTCTGAGTGTGTCGCGTCTCTTTAACGGTGACACTGAGCGGGACGGGTCGGATTGGATGCGGTAAAAAAGGGATCAATGCCGTCGTCGACTCTTCCCGAACGGTAGCGAACGCAAATGAGTTCCTTTGTCAGTGCCGTCCCTGCAGTCAGAGGAGCGCCGGTTTAAATTAATGCGCAGACCCGTTTCCTCCGCCCCCTTCGTCCAACTCACTGCCGGCGCGTTCTCTTTGTGTTTGACTTTGCGTGTCGTTGCGGAAACCGAACCGGAAGTCATCACAATACCGCTGCGCCAAGCGCCTCTGATTTTCTTTCTTTGTTTTCCGGTCGGGGTGCGGTCAGAGACCAGGCGGCCGCTGGTGTGAAAGCAGCTTTCCGCACTCCGCATTATGCCGCAAGTTAAAAGGGGCACTGAGGACAGCTACGAACAAGTTTTGCGCGTAGTGAATATTGATTGCTAGGCCCCTTGCGGCTGCGTTGATGACTGCGAGGCAGCCAAAAGCTCAAGTAGCGTCGAGAAAATTCGATTCACAAATGTAACGCATATTTACTTCCCGCCATTCGACACTAACTCGTGACGTTCGGACAGAAAAGGAATTCGTGATCGCAGTTTGGAATTGAAAGGTGGTACAGCCTATAGCCTCAGAGATCGATGAGCCAAAAGCTCATGTAGCGTCGAGAAAATTCGATTCACAAATGTAACGCATATTTACTTCCCGCCATTCGGCACTAACTCGTGACGTTCGGACAGAAAAGGAATTCGTGATCGCAGTTTGGAATTGAAAGGTGGTACAGCCTATAGCCTCAGAGATCGATGAGCCAAAAGCTCATGTAGCGTCGAGAAAATTCGATTCACAAATGTAACTCATATTTACTTCCCGCCATTCGGCACTAACTCGTGACGTTCGGACAGAAAAGGAATTCGTGATCGCAGTTTGGAATTGAAAGGTGGTACAGCCTATAGCCTCAGAGATCGGCGGTACAAAGTTCGTCTTGACGAAACCGCTGCTGGCTTGTGAAAACGGCCCGGTAGAGGCGATACCAGTAGTTAATTTTTTGGTCCCTTCCAGTTTATAAAGGCTCCGTCTACAGTGGAAGTAGCTTGTTTGTCAGTAGAACCCCCTGCGTTTGCTGCAAAATCATGGAACATATTTTGTACTCACATGTTGCTGCCTTTCTAACTTCTGTAAATTTCTTCCATCCTAATCAACATGGATTCCTTAAAGGCCGCTCATGTGAGACACAGCTTGCCTTTTTCCTACACAATTTACACTCGAACTTGGACCGTAATATTCAATGTGTCGCTGTGTTCCTTGATTTCGAAAAGGCGTTCGATAAAGTTTCTCATGGCCGCTTAATACACAAACTCTCCCGTCTGAATCTGCACCCCTTCATCGTTAATTGGATTCGTGCCTCCTTAACTGACCGTCATCAGTTCGTCTATGATAATTGTCACTCATCATCTCTTTCACCCGTGAAGTCTGGCGTCCCACAGGGAAGTGTACTAGGTCCCCTTTTTTTCCTAATATATATTAATGATCTTCCACTTAGTCTTTCTTCAAACGTCCGACTGTTTGCTGATGATTGTGTCGTATATCGCCTCATAACAAATTCTTTAGATATCGTCGCTCTTCAAGAAGAGCTTTCACAAGTTCAACATTGGTGTGACACGTGGCTTATGTCTCTTAATGTTTCAAAGACCTCACTGATTTCTTTTCACTGTCGCCCCAACTTCATCGCGCCAGTGTACACTATTAATAATTGCCCAATTTCTTCGGTCAATCATTACAAATACTTAGGCGTCCATATCTATCATGATCTAACTTGGACTCTCCATGTCACCAACATAACTAACTCTGCAAACAGTGTCCTTGGATATCTTCGGCGCAACCTTGCTCTAGCACCAAGTTCTCTCAAACCGCTCGCTTACAAGACTTTCGTCAGACCTAAACTTGAATATGCTCATTCTGCCTGGGATCCCCATCAGATTAACCTAATTAATACCATTGAGTCAGTTCAGAATCGTGCCGCCAGGTTCATCTCATCTGTCTACTCCTATCATACCAGCATCTCAGGTCTGAAATCACGATTGCAGTTGCCTACGCTAGTCACCCGTCGGAACGCAGCACGTCTCTGCTTATTTCATAAGTTCTTTCACAAATTTCCAGAAGCCAACCGATTAATTCCACGTGTGCATCGCATTTCCCGCCATAACCACCCGAACGCTGTTTACCCTGAACGTGCACATACCACCACATTCCAGCAATCATTTTTCTTAAAAACTGCCCGTGACTGGAATAACCTCTCCGCCGATGTGGCCACCATCATAAATCATCGACTGTTCAAGACCACTATCGAGGAAGCCTATTCATCAACATAATTTTTGTCCATTTTTCATTAATGTATAATATTTTTTGCCGTGTTATCCCCACCCCTCATTTAATGTCCCGAAAGGGACCTTTCAGGAAAAAATAAATAAATAAATAAATATAGTCCAGCTCAGTATGTAACTTTAAAGTTCTATATTCGTGTACCTCAAGTGGGAAACCATATTTGGCCTCCTTCCGTAAAGGTGTCAACTATATAGTCATGATTGGTGGATTTTAGCGTCACTGCGAGGCCATCTTTCTTGTGGTTCGTGGAACAGCGATAGTTATGTGCAAGAGATTTTATGCGATAGCCTGGAATTCTAGGTCCACGCACTCACTGCCGATGTCACACTTTAGCACCTGCAAGGAAACAATTGGCACTTTGGCAGGTGGCTCTTGCCACCTGCTAAGAACGTGGAAGAGCCAGCTGCAACCTGCCACGATTGGTAGGCTACAAAGTGGAGAGAGGGAATCACTCTATAATCTTCTAGAGGAGAGGAGGCGGAGACCGGCAGGTGGCTGCCACGGGAAGAGCCCTGTCACCTGCCAAGATTGATACATGGAAGAGCCAGCTGCAACCTGCCACGTTTGGCAGGTGGTAAAGTGAAGAGAGGGAATTGATCCTCTCCTCTTCTAGGGGAGAGGAGGTAGACCGGAAGGTGCCTGCCATGGGAAGAACCCTGTCACCTGCCAAGATTGCAAGGTACATGGAAGAGCCAGCTGCAACCTGCCACGGTTGGCAGGCGGTAAACTGAAGAGAGGAAAATAATCCTCTGCTTCTAGGGAAGAGAGGGAAGAGACCGGAAGGCCACTCCCCCAAGCGATGCTAATCAATTCAAAAGATGTGCCTGATAATGCACTGTATCTTCCATCATGCATTGTGCTTGTGGTTAAGCATGTCATGCATGCTTTGTTTGGAATCTGTGGTCGTCATGGCAACTCACAACAAGGTTCTTATGCTATCGCATTGTCACAGCTAATGGTAATGAGGTGTCATCGAAGTTCTTTCTACGCAGCCAGTGGCGACGCTGTCCAGGTTTACGTGACCGCAAAAACTTAGCGCTCAGCTGTTGCTTTTACCCGGTGTTGCTCAGGCTGGCCCGAGCCCTAAACGACATAGCAGACCAGAGAGCGGGCGATCTCGACGGTGCGCCGCCTGTTGTCCGGCACGTGGTCCAAAAAGTCCCGACGGAGGGTGCATGTACTCATGATTACGAGGGCTGACTGTGGCACATGGTCTCACTGGCACCTCTCCGCATGGGAGGAAAGAGGAATAAAAGAATGACACTCTCCTTGCACATTAAAAAGATGCAGAAATGCACTATTGTCTTGCCTCTGGCGCATTCTCAGTGCTGAAGAAAGTCTCCAGATTTGTGTTCTTTAACGCGATAACAATAAGGCTCCCTTTGTTGTTGGCCTCTGGAGGAATGACACATACATAGAGTTCAGGATTGGCAGGGGTGCCTTGCTTCTTCTTCTTCTTCTTCTTCTTCTTCTTCTTCTTCTTCTTCTTCTTCTTCTTCTTCTTCTTCTTCTTCTTCTTCTTCTTCTTCTTCTTCTTCTTCTTCTTCTTCTTCTTCTTCTTCTTCTTCTTCTTCTTCTTCTTCTTCTTCTTCTTCTTCTTCTTCTTCTTCTTCTTCTTCTTCTTCTTCTTCTCCTCCTCCTCCTCCTCCTCCTCCTCCTCCTCCTCAAGTAACCCCCATCTAAACCCCATCTAGCTTCTTCTTCTCCTCAAGTAACTAGACCCCCATCTTCTTCTTCTTCACCCCACGTATATGACCCCCATTCCGCAGAAACTTCGTCGTCGTTGTAGTACGGCGTGGTGAGCGGAAAATTCCCGCAGGAGCAACCCAGGTGGGCCATCTAGTTCACGTGACTTTGCCGCGTCATCGCAACCTGCCCACCGAATTATGAGTAAACTGACCACCGTGGCAGGTGGCAGTTAAATTAATGACTGGTCGCGGGAGGCCGCTCGGGAAGAGCAACCTGCGTCGCACAAGTCCCGCCGGTGGCAGCACCTGCCATCGCAAGGCAGTGGAGTATCGCTTAACCACTGTAGTTGGCGTGAGGACTCCCAGGGACTCTGAATGTAAAATCGAAAATGACCAGTTCATCATATTTGGTCACTAACCTATTAACGCTATCGCGTCATAACCTCAAGGTGGACCTTAAGTGTACCCTTCAATTTTTTTCTTTTTGGTTCATCACTGCTACTATTCCTGTACTGGCTCCGTACGGGAACCTTTGTCATCGATACTCTGGCATCAAGGGTACATAGTCGGGCCTCGTGCCTCTTACTTCGTGCGAACGATTGCAAAATAAGAGAGCACCTTGGCCTTTCTTCATGCTATTAACAGGGCGCATTGTCACCTGCGTGATACTCCGTCGCGTGCTTGCCATTCCAGTTAACACGCCCGATAGGGTTAACCGATGGGAAGCCCTGCGGAGACCTGTCGAGCTCCCATGCTCCAAATGGCAGGAGAGCCAAGCAAGTGGCAAGAGGCGCCCCGGCCAGGCCTGCGCGCGTCCAACCTGGGCTGCTGACACACCGGGCAAGCTGCATCGAAGCACCCACACAGAACACGATAGCCGCTAGGCCACAGGTCTGGCACTGGCGATAGGGTTTCAGGAGGCCTTTATGCTGAACACAATCGGCGTACTCGCCGCAGAGCAACACTGGGCAGAGGGTCACCGGATCGCCTTCAGCGTCCTCTGCTTCGGTGACTGACCTCCTTTCCTCTTGGAAAGAGCCATGGATGCTGCCCGAACACCAGACGGCCTTCCTGCAAGGCAACTAGTGCGCCGCGTCTCCGCTGGTGCTTTCATCACTGCACTGACGAGTACTGCGCAGGTGCGCGAATACGCGGGTACTAATAACGTGCAGCGCGACCGATTCACGCCATTTGTGTAGGGTTCCCCTTTGGTTTACGAAGCAACTATTCAAAAACCTGGAAGGGAGACTCCGCCTTAATGGTACCACACGATAGCGGTAATAGGTTAATGCCCATGCATGTGGAATTGGTCACTCTCTACTTTACATTCACACATTCCTGGGAAGTCCTCACAGCACTCGTGATGCAGCTAGTGCTGCAGCGGTTAAGAGATGCGCTACTGGCCTGATATGGAGGGTGCTGTTACCGGTAAGGCTTGTGAGACCCAGGTTGGTCTTCCCGAGCAACCTCTCGCGATCAATAATTAACTGACCGTCATCAAACAATCACCATGCCACCTGCCACGGCGGGCAGTTTGCTTCCAAACCGGCGGGCAGGTTATGATGACGTCACGAGGACACGTGGCATAAGTCGCCCAGCTTCCACCTAGGTTGCTGCTCTGGCGATTTCTTTGTGGATTTTTCGCGGATTTTTTGCTCACGGCCAACGACACGGATGCCGACGACGACGCCGGATTTTCTGCAGCACGGGGACTCTCTCTGTTATCTGTGGTGGGGGGCAGGCTATCGCGTTAGAAACCTTAGATGATCGAAATCTATACCTAGCCTTGAACTGGGCTGCCTCGCGGTCTCTTCCTATCTCCATCCTTCCCTTCCTCCTTTCCCTCACGGGGCGGTTGAGGTGTCTGTAAAGTCAGTTACTGCTCCTTTCCTGTCCTGAACTCCATATTTCTCATAGCACGTTTCCTGTTAAACACTCACATGGCGTTTACGACACTTTCAGTGCATATTAATGATCTCCTGGCAGTCGAAATTATTCCGGAGACCTCCACTACGACACCTCTCCTAATGCCTCTTAATATCCTGGGTACATCAGAAAATTACCCCCGACAAAGTTCTACGCTTCTTAGAGAGCAAGTTATTTTGTTACAAGTGTTTAAAGGGCTTAAGAGGAGAAGGCGTGTGCACCTGGCGGTGCATCACGTAGTTAGGCGGCCTGTCGAATATGTCGTAAGTACTGATCACCGAGAACACGGAGGAAGGAAACAATTAAGCAACAAAAATAACTTTATTTTTATAGTCGAAATGTAGTGCTATGTTGCAGCTATGCTTTTTTTGTACTAGAATCTCGTGAAAACCTCTTCTCCTCTTGACGTGGTATATATGTTTTGTTTTAATGTTTGCAAACCTTGTCCTACGTTGGTATTTGGTTTCTTTCGTTGATCGCATATCCCCTGATGTATGCTTCAGTTGATTGCTACTTTTTCTGGAACCTATATTTATGTTTGTAAATGTGTGCACATTTTACATTTACTCGTTACTGGTGCCCAGGTGCTATTTATGCTATTTTGCACGCTTATTGCATGGGCACAAGCTAGGAACTTGCTAAGGGCCCGAATGCTTTTGTATATATGCTGCAAAGTAAATAAATTGAAATTGAATTGAAATGCTGGTTTCCGCTCGCGTGCATTCGTTCGCGGCGCTGTAAAATATTGAAAATGAAAATTGGTTTTTTTGGAAGGAAAGGAAATGGCGCAGTATCTGTCTCATATATGTCGTTGGACACCTGAACCGCGCCGTATGGGAAGGGATAAAGGAGGGAGTGAAAGAAGAGAGGAACAAATAGGTCCGTAGTGGAGGGCTCCGGAATAATTTCGACCACCTGGGGATCTTTAACGTGCACCGACATCGCACAGCACACGGGCGGCTTTGCGTTTCGCTTCCATCGTCGTTTTAGTCCCTAGCAGCGCGCGATTAGAAATTGTGCCCGCGCGCTGTGGTCTTTAAGGAAAGTAATAAGCCTCCGAAACGTTTCCACCGAGGGGGCTGAGCAGCGCCTTTCCTTGGGTCACGGTGTCCGCTTTTACGGTCATTTCCGGTACTTGATCATGGCGACCCTTTTTCGAGTTTCGGTTTGAAAAACAGCAGTGTTTAGTGAGCGATCCTGGACGAATACAATTCTGTTACGAATGCCTTATTTCTTGTTTTTACAGCTTTGTTGCTATAGTATTAGGAGAAGGTCTTTTTACGAGTCGAAAATTTTTGTTGCAGCTAGCCTTTAATTGCTGTTGTTTTCCTATAGAGTATATTGGCGGGTACCCACTGCGGGCGTTTGGCCAAGACGCAGGCGGAGACTGACGGGTGCTTGAAACGTTAAAAAAGTAATAAAATCAAGTAAACGTAGTAACGTAGTATCTTCCCCTTAAATCTTCTTAACACGATAGCGTTTAAGTGCGGTTCAACGGCGTCGACGTGTCGAGAAAAGAAGGTGAGCCACCTGCATCCTATATGTCACATGACCTTGCCATCACAACCTGCCCACCGTGGCAGGTGTCGACCTGTTCACCGGATTGTGAGCCATCTGGCCACCCTGGCAGGTGGCAGTTCAATTATTGATTGGACGCGAGAGGTTCCTTGTGTTGAGCAACCTGAGTCTCACAAGCCCCACCCGGTATCAGTGCCTGGGCAGTGGCTCATCGCTTAACCGCTGCACCACTGTGCCAGGATTGGTATGAGAACTCAGTGATCTATGAATGTAATGAGAAAAACGAACAACTCTGCATATACGGGCATTAACCCGTTAACTCATTAAAGCTATCATGTCAAACCATTAAGGCGCAGCCTAAGTGTCCCCTCGAGTCTTCTTCTCAGAGCTCTGTACTAATATACAACCTTTATCTGTACCTGTATTTGTATTCATTTCGTTTTCTCCCCATTTGGGTGGTTTCTTCGTCTTTCTTCTCTTGAGATCTGCTCTTCCCTCTTACCAAGCAGCCGTCGCGGTGGCTGAGTGGTTACGGCACTCGGCTGCTGGCCCGAAAGACGCGGGTTCGATCCCGGCCGCGGCGGTCTAATTTCGATGGAGGCTAAATTCTAGAGGCCCGTGTACTGTGCGATGTCAGTGCACGTTAAAGAACCCCAGGTCGAAATTTCCGGAGCCCTTCACTACGGCGTCTCTCATAGCCTGAGTAGCATTGGGACGTTAAACCCACCATAAACCCTCTTGCCAAGCTCTTTCCGAAGAATAAAACGTTTTACAATCAATCGGACTCTTTTTTCATGTTGCGTCAGTTATCCTGTTTCCTTTTTTTTCCACGCAGCACACGTGCCAGAGACAACGAAAAAAAACAAACATGATGTCCTGAGCAAACAGACCGGCCATTTGGACACAGCCCCCTGGGACGAAACTCGCCCAAAGGGCAGAAGAATCTCTGCTGCTGCGCTATGTCGGACCACATACTGAACAAAATGTGTGCGTTTGTGTCCGCTTGTTCTGTATGCAGGCATAATGGAAAAAAAAGGACATCCCCGACTTTGCGCAGTTTATTTTCGCGTGTAATCTGTCTCAGAGTCTGCTCGCAGTGTGGCCGAGGTTATGAGAGCGCGACGCGGCGGCTTCCACGACAGCACTTTGCGCTGAAGCGCGTGGGAGCCAACAGCACGGGTCTGGAAGCCGCCTGTTTCGCGTTCGTAGCTTACGCCTACGGGGAGAGAGCCGCGTTGGCGAAGACAAATATGATTCTCTCCAAATGGGGCTCCTTTCAGAGAGACGTTTTTGCTGTTGAGAGAAAACAGGCGCTGCAGTTTCACGGAATAGCGCCTGTTCACTTTCATGCGATAAGATTAGTCTTAGCCGTGCTGGAGGCGCGACGGGTGGACCTGGAGTCTGCTGTAGACTCAGCAGCAAGCACTGTTGGTCTGCGTAAACTTAAAGGGGTGATTGCACGAAATGGCTACTTTGAGGTCGCCGTGATGGTGTGAACGCGCGATTAACTTAGGATACGAGCACCTGCACACTTTGGCTGATTGCGAATATATCAGTGAAACTGGTCAGATTTTGACAACAATTCTCGTCGAGCGCGCAGTATAAACGCATGCGCTAAAGTAATATTTATTGGTATAATCATCGTAGTTCAGTTAGACATCGCTGTCTTCGTCATATTTGCCCTGTACATCGAATGTCAACGGTGACCAAACAATGCAGCTTCGATCGCGACATTAGCATGCCACCCCCGCCCCCCTCCAGGTGCTGCCTTGCTTGTTTTTTCGTATGAGCAATTGTTCCGTTTCATGTTGAACACCTGGCGGACAGATTAACCACCGAAAACTTTCTGGTGCTAAGCAATGGCACAACGAAGATCTTAAGTGGGAGTGAGGTGCATGTGTGCGCCCACAAAAAAAAATTGCAAAATAATTACGGAGGCCAGATCTCAAGAGTCTCATATAGTTTGTGTTGCTGTGGTAGTTACGATAAATCTATTATTTTGAGCTTACTGCTCGCCTGTTAGTTGAATGAAATGTCCCTAATCGCTTTTCTTGCACTGGCACCATCTGCCCCCCCCCCCCCCCCCCCCCCACACACACAAACCAATGATTGTGGCCAGCTATTGGTGCCTGAAGTCATTAAATACATGTTTGCACATTTACCAGACGATGCCAGATGCCACCACAGTATGGCGTTAGTGAATTTTCACTTATTCTCACCTAGTAGCCTTCATAATCCTCAAGACCTTCGTGATACAGCTGCGCCTTTAAAAGGCTTTCTATACACATATTAATAATCCTATGTCATATAGACCCATATAGGCATCCCTCATAGCCTGAGTCTCTTTTGGACGTTAAACCCCCATGAAACCAAATCTACACACCTGTATATGTTTATCCTTTATACTATAGACCCATGTATACCCTGCTCACATATGTACCTGTTTACATGTAGTAGTTGGATAGGGGCCTCTCCCCAACACGCCAACAGCCACTGTCGGGATCGGCCCAGCGTTGCAATATGCCGGGCCAGCGGATGTTGCTATGCCGCCGGCACTGCAGGGAGTGGGCGGCTAATCAGAGCACTTGAGGAACTCGCCGTAGAGCATAACAGACCCGGCCGCCGCCGCGCCTCCAATTACCCGCTCTCGGGCGCCACGAGGCGACGCGAGAAATCGGTGTTCTGCTCAGCTGGCGAGCCAGAAGACTAACCCGATTAGGGTCGAGTTGAAGATTACGCGCACTTGCTTGAGAGCGAGCTGGGGAGAAGGGGGGGGGGGGTGGGTGGCATACCCCAGAATTATATATAAATATATATATTTCTCCACGTGCCCGCTCCCCTCTACTGTGGAGCTAATGTTGGCTAGCTTCCGGGAAATTAGGGCCACTTTGTCGTCCTCTGCGACCCTCACTCCCTCGGCTCAAATTGAGTTAAGCGACTCTCGGCGCCCGACGCGGTCACAAACCGTGGCCGGCGGGCGCCCCGAGCCAGTGTGCGGCCTGAGCCCGGGTCGAGGGCCAAAATACATTAACGGCTTAAACGGACCCCCTCCACTTCGAGAATTGAGCGGAATATGGCACGATTCCATACGCGTCCAGGTGAATGAGATAGGCGCTGTCGTCGTTCTATATTCAGTGGCCTCTCCTTCTTCGCTTACCGCTATCTTTAGGGGGCGTACTTCTTCTCGAGTGTAGACAGAAAAGGAGAGCGCAGGCACAGTGGTTGTGGTCTGTGTGCACATCTCGCAATACCCATGTACCAATGAGGAAGGGGGGGGGCGGGTCGGGGTCCCGACGGAGACGTTTATAAAAGACGGAGAAATTGGGAATCGGACTTTAATAATAATAATAATTGGTTTTTAGGGAAAGGAAATGGCGCAGTATCGGTCTCATATATCGTTGGACACCCGAGCCGCGCCGTAAGGGAAGGGTTAAAGGAGGGAGTGAAAGAAGAAAGGGAGGAAGAGGTGCCGTAGTGGAGGGCTCCGGAATAATTTCGACCACCTGGGGATCTTTAACGTGCACTGACATCGCACAGCACACGGGTGCCTTGGAGTTTTGCCTTCATAAAAACGCAGCCGCCGCGGTCGGGTTCGATCCCGGCAGCTCCGGATCAGTAGCCGAGCGCCCTAACTGCTGAGCCACCGCGGCGGGTAAGGAAATGAACTTTAGGAATGCCTCATTTTAAGGTGTATGGCGTGATAACTTTTAGTAAAAGCGGCGCGTTCAGATATGCCCTGGGAAGAGTCGTATTGTTTTAGCTGAATCCACATTTCGTGCCCAACAGTAGCCAAGCCAAATACGAAACCTCATCTTCCCGGCATTCCTGGGTCTCCGCTAGGTGGATGAAGTGCAGCGCCGCCGTCTTTCCCTCTTGGTGATATTGAGAGACTCTAGAGTGGTAGGCCTAGGGAGAATTTTTTTCTTTTTCAGTTAATGTGCGAATGGCGCGGTGCACAGATTTGGCGACCATCTCGTTTAGGCTAAAAAACACTGTTTCCATGGTTGCTAATTAATAAAGGTAGATAAATTGTTGGTTACTGTTCACGTTCACCGTATAACGAATTCGCTTCAATGGACATTTCGCTTTGGGTGAGCCCAGAGCATCTTCAGTGATTTCGATCATTCCTATGAGTACCAAACAGAAGTGAGTGTCAAAATATAATTCCTTATTTTTTTAAATTATTAGATGCCTGCATCGTCTTGCAGCAGTACAGCAGGGGGGAAGGTATAAAGGGGAAAGAGGAATATAAAAGAGGGCACATACACAAAAGCACGAAGTTACGTAAAACTTAAAAGGCAGTCAAGGCGTGGAAAAAGGTATCGCTGGTAACAATGGAAACAACTTCTGGCGGCAAACTGTTTCATTTGCGAGCCGTCCGTACTGAAAATGAAATAATGAAGCTGGTTGTTGTTGTTGTTAGCCTATCAAAAGATGGCACATACCCACACTGGGGATCGGCCAAGAATCGGGTGGGTATTGTGAAACTAATATTCTTGGATTTTTTTTTTATCGTGGCCTTGTCTTTGTGAAACATAGGAAGGAGGGCTCGTGTATTTTTCGCGGTCTATACCTGTGTGATTAATGTATGGCATGAAAAAGTTTAAAGGGAAGGTTTTCCTGGTGGTCTTTCAATCCACCCCATCGAAGAGCGTGCATATAGGAAGGATTAGTTTGCTTTAACAAATCCAGTCGCCAATCCACTGTCCTACTTTATTCTTTCCAGTTATAGCCATGCCGAACATCAAAGAGGACCAGACCGGCTTGCTTTCAAGCACTGTTTGGGTACCAAATGTAGGCCGACGACTGACTCGTCTATAAAAGACTCGGAGCGGATTTGGCACGTAGGCTAGCGACGAACTTGTTACTTCTTATTGGCTCTGTGGAAGGATGAACAGACATCTGGCTCTTGCATGACTGTATAAAAAAATGCGAAAGCGAAAGCCGCAGAAAAATAAGAACTAGCTAAGCCATCCAGATCATATAAATCTCCCAGCACTCTGAAGATCCGAACAACCTCCCACCCCTTGATGTTGGAGCAAAAAAGTCTGTTCTTGACACGGCTTTTCTCAGAGCACCTGCATAGCATGGCCCGTTACCGTGTTTCACTTAAAACTTTTATCCCAGGCGTTGTAGCCTGCTGTTGCGGCGTTCGTCCCTTGTCCCTAAAACCGCGTTTTCGCCAAGCCGTTTTCTCGCCGAAAAAAGAAAGCAAAAAAAAATTAAAGCAATAAAACAAGAAAAGGACAGAAAACAAAATAGAAGAAGAGAAGCCGTCGGCGGCGAACAGTGTCACAGAAACGAAATCGAGCGGGCCCCACCGCGGGCATTCGCCGTATTACCGGGCCTTTTAGCGGCTAAACCGGGCCTTTTTGCGGCGTAGACGGGGCTAGGCCTTTCTCTCGATCTTGTTTCTTTTTTTCTCCTCTCGTATTTGGCCGGGTGAGTTACGCAACGAAACGGCCGGCGCGCGAAAGGCAAAAGCGAAATAGAGGAATAGAGATGAAAAGAAAAAGCTGCAGCAAGAAGGACCTCCCTTTCCTCAAATAAACGAGGGAACGAAAATCGGATAAACTGGCGGACCTTGGGAAAGACTTCCCTGGGTCCTTAGCAGCTGGCCACTGCTGGAGCACTGAATACGAATAGTTGCATGCAAGGTAGACGAAAGAAAAGGTGTGTATGTGTGTGTGCGTGTGTGGTTGCACTACTCGTGTCGCGCAGGGGTTCTTGGCCTCTCGTCCGGCGCAATCTGTCGTCTGCGGATTGGCTTGTGGCTTGCAGTCTGCATAAAGGTCGGTTACCCGCGCAGCAGACGGCGGAGGCAATGGACGTACGTCCGCAGGTCTATAAATGAGGGCCGTGTTGCGCGGCCTGTAGGGAAGCCCCCGACCATTCACTCCGTTCAGGTAGGCTGGTCGCTGAACGAAATAATAGGGTGCACGTACGGCAAGAAAAAAGGAAGCAAAACAAAAGTGTGCGCCCGCCTATGGTTGCTAGTAATCTGGAATCCTATAAGGCGAGTAGCTAAGCAGTGAAAACCGAATTGATTGCTGATTGCTGCACGACTTTTCGCGGAAATTTGGCGGGGCTTCTTCGGAGTGAAATGGGCTGTATATCCAGCCGCGAACGACCTAAGGCACCGACGAAAGGAGGCAAGTATGGGGTAATGCCCGCGATTGGTTCAGCCGGTGAAGTTTTATACGGCGGAGTTGGCGTAGCAAGAATTGAGCCCGCAGTTCACGTTGGTTTTAGAAGGCACATTTAGCACCGCTTATAGGTTCAATGAAGACGACTGGAACGGCGTTTGAGGGCTTAAAAAGAAATGTCATTGCCTAATTTACGCAAAGGAATTCCCGCTTATCTGTCGAATTTCAAGAATTAGTTTTTTAGTGTGAGCACATTTGTACTTCTAATTGTCATATATTTTTGGCAGCAATAGCTGTTAGGCGCCCGTCCCTGGCTTGCACGTCGCCGTCGGGGTAGCCGATGAGTGCGTCAATGACATCAACGCACTCACCTTATATCACGTTCAGCCCAGGTCGCACAAACCTACTTGTGGCTCTGTTTGAAACACCCGCCTGCCAGTGCAGGGATGCATCACGTGATCATTACACCAGCTACCGCTGAATCTCGCGTTAAGTAGCCGTGACCGTCCTGTGAGTTTTTTTTCTGATCCAGAACATCACAACAAAGGAACCATGCTTGGACATGCACACTCAGCGACAAAAGTTAATAGGCTTGTTTTACTAAGCGCCTCAAGTCAAATTCCGAATGTCCTTCTTCCTTTACAAACATGTCTATAGACAGTTCATAGAAAGAGTGCCTAGAGACTCAATTAAGGGAGCAAGTCGCCGTAGTGGCTCAGTGGTTATGACGCTTGGCTGCTAACCCGAAAGACGCGGGTTCGATTCCGGCCGCAGCGGTCGAATTTCGATGAAGGCCACTACGGAACCTATTTCTTCTTTTCTTCTTTCACTCTTTCTCTCTCCTTTATCCCTTCTCTTACGGCGCAGTTCAGGTGTCCGCTCATATACGAGATAGATACTACGCCATTTCTGTTCCCCAAAAACCAATTTACAATTTATTTAAATTCTAGAGGCCCGTGTACTGTGCGAGGTCAGTACACGTTAAAGAACCCCAGGTGGGCGAAATTTCCGGAGCCCTTCATTACTGCGTCCCTCATAGCCTGAGTAGCTTTGGGACGTTAAACCCCCTAAAACATAAGCCATCCACTAAAGGAATTCTTCTTTTCTACCTTACAACTCCAACCTTCATCCCTTTCCTCACGTGCGAGGCTGTGGTGTGCCCATCCTTGAGTCAGGGCAGTTATAGCACCTTTCATTTCCTCCTTACCAAGTATTATTGCTAGTTTCAGTATTATCGTGACGACCGCGGTACAATTAATGTCAGTGCACATCGCACAGCGTGTCGGTTACACATGCACAAAGCATGCACAGCGCATGCGCATGCACGCAGGGCGAATCGAACCGGTGCCTTACTGCCCTATATTCACACGTGCCCCTTGCCAAGGAAGGCTCCACTGTGTCTAGGTTCCGAGTTTTCTTAAGAAAGCAACATAAAACAGGCGTTAATTTCTTGATCGCTATTTGTGTGTCTCTGAACGGATATGCTGTGTTATACCAGAGGACATGAACGTAGTTGGGCTCATTTTTAGAGCGGCACTTGAAGCTTATTCAGAGCGATACAGTCAATATAATTAATATTGAACGAAATGAACACTGTACGCCAGAGAAATCGCACAAAAGAAATAATATTGACGGTCGGTTAAATTCAACTCGGTGTGTTTTAAGATTCATGCTGATTGGTTAAGATTTGATGACCAACTCCTAAGCGATTGGTGATAAAGGATGACGTTAATTATAATTTCTAAGCTCATCGTTTCTGTGTTCTTTTCGAGACGTTATAGGCGCGACACGTTTCCTCACTTAAGCTACAGTTCAGAAAATTACAGTTAAGGGTACGTTTTCGCGCTTTGCAGTTGAGTGATTAAAAAGGATTTTGTGTATGCAGTGGTCAAAAAGCTGATTATTTTTCTTTGCTTGAAATAATTATTTGGCTTTTTGTGATTTTGAAAACAACCTTTCATGTTCGAGGTTACTTCTGCCGATAGTTAATCTTGGCAATAATTGCAATGGGCCACTTTTATTTATTTTTTAACGCCTGGCTAAGTATAAGAGAAACAACCCTATAAAGCTCCTAGATATGTAAGATATAGATATCTACCATTTGGGCATACTGACTTAATATCATTAAGGTTTAGCAAACAAATTTGTAATTACGCAACCAATGTCCAGATACCCAAGTGGTTTATGCTTCAGGTTTAAGTTTCGTCTTATTTCAAAGTAAGTCATGCTTTAACAAAATCAGCGCACTAAACAAAACAGTTGCATCATAAACCGCACACATCAGTGATACTGACCTTAGTTAAAGGGCAAGTAGACCATCAAATATCAAGGCTAGATTATTATATCACAACTTAAGGATAGAAAAAAGTTCAAAAACTAGTTTGTAAACGTAACATTGCGACTAATAAATTGGAAGGACGTTTACGTAAAGCCTGCAGCATTAGACACTGGGTGCCTGTGGTTTCACGTATCGTAAGCGTATGGGGTACGGTGTAGAGTTATATGAGGACTGTTTACTGGATAGTTTCATAAAGCTTTGAGCATCTTAACGGATCCCCTAATAGATATGGCTTTGAGAAAGGCGGTCAGTTTTCCTCAATTCGTGCTTCTATTCTCTTTTTTTCCTGTGCGGTGGGTGGGGCGCAGAAATACATCTGACGAGACCGTCTTACCTTTATACCTACGAGTTTCGATATAGCGAGGCTAGCATTGGAATAGTTTTTGTTACAAAACCGACAAAAAGGTGCACGCAGTAAGATGTATTCACAGTTAATCCTAGCGAACTCAATGTGTGCACCGACAAGAGAACATAGTCTAAATGATTATGTTTCGTGGCGTAAAAGGGGCGTGGTTGAGCGAACATTAACCGGAGGTCTTCCCGGAAAATTAAAACAGAATACAAAACATCATCGCCTAGAAAGCGTCCTTGGATCCCACGCTTTATATACAAAATATTTAGACGGCACCTTGTAAGCGTGAAAATCTGCCTGACTAATGAAATTCTGTTCTGAGTGCTGTTTCTCTGCGTGTAGTACTTTTTTCTGACGTTGAGGCAGTCTACCATTTCTTGCATGTTTGATTAAAATTTTTTTCCGCTGATCGAATGTTTTGCTATAACTCATGGAATCTGGGTAATGGAAGCGCCTGAACCTGATGGCGTACACTAAAAAAAATGTACTCTTTCTCATTGCGAGCCGTAATCAATGGCGGCAGAGCGCTTAGCAACCCAACACATTCGGTGTTAGTACTTAACGCGTGTTTGTCACTTTGTGCATTCTTGCACATTGGAGAAAATTTCAGCTTGACATTTGTATTCACTATTTCGTGAAGTTATATTCAACTAGATTTTGAAGACTTACAGCTGCTGAAGGGCCGAGCTCCGCTAATTTTGAAGTAAAAATTAATGGTGCATAACGAAAGGACGAAAGAATGGGAGAAGTTGGTTTTCGCCACGAAAACGAATTCCTCTTAGAGAATCATAGAAAAGCGGTAAAAGAAATTGACTGATATAATTGGTTACGTGTCGCAGGCTGACTATCAAGAAACCGGTTGCATATAATAAGCAAAATTTTTCATATGAACTCATAACAGCGCTTCATGTGCGACGCCACAGATGAGCAACGTATTCTCCTAAACACTTAAAAAACCGAAAGCGTTGTTAGGCGGGAAGTCGGCGTACTTTGCTCTTAGTGTAGCCGCGGAGACGAAGAAAGGATATTAAACGCTAATAAAAAAGAAAAACTTGGATTTCATCTGACTGTTGTTCTTGTAAATGTAAATCAGATTAGCAATCCTGAAGCGAGACAAAGTAAGCTATAGCGCCAGCAAAGCGCTGATTAGAATCAAGGACCAGCTGAACATGAACAGTTCTTTCCTACCCTGCGGGCGACGCTACTTGGCTTTATTTGTGCCCAATAGCGTCTGCCAGTGCAATTGCACAAATATGCATTTTTTACTTTAAATATATCCGTAAAGTGCAGTACCTGCGACATAAAAACTGCACAATCCCGATGAAAAGACGGCGTATTAATGCCTCAAATGCCACTGAAGCGATGCTAATATCCAAATACGATCTCTACGGTTAAGAGGATGATATATTCCGACTTCTTTTTTTTAATCCGAAGGCTTGCCGTGTGCCATAAAAAGAGGCTGTCGATTAACTAAAGTACGTCGTTGAGGCTGCGTTGCTTTTATTGGAAAAGAATACGATTCGAATCCTGCGACAAGGTTGCGATATGAATCTTCCGGTCCTTGTATTTAGCTACAAGCCAAGCAGAACATCTGTGACAGTTGTCTCTCATAGAGACTGTTATCGCTTTAAGCAATTCAAGGTCCAGTTTGTGCATACCCGCACACACACACGAGCGAAAACACGGAGCGTTATGCTTTTGAACAGCAAACAACATTATACGGTGTAGTGAGAGAACACGTATTCAGGCGGACGTATTTAATACTCGAGTAAACAAAAAAAAATGTTATCTGGCTGGTTAACGGCAGGCTAGTGAGAACGACGTTAGCGAACACCAATGATGGATCACGTTGCTCTGCTTGGCTGTTCCGGCGCACCCACGCGTTTCTATATTCGCACCCGGGCGTTACCTGAGATCCGACACGCCCGAGTGTATATATATATATATATATATATATATATATATATATATATATATATATATATATATATATATATATATATATATATATATATATATATATATATATATATATATATATATATATATATATTGGTCTGCCGCAGACCCCCATCTACGGACAAAATTAGAAAATATCTCTCTCGTCGTTACTCAACTTTGGCAGTGTGTAAGGAAAGTCTGAGAAAGAGAGAAAGGCCACTCAACGCGACCTCTCTTCCTTTCCCCCTCAATGGGGAAAGCGGTTCCCCAGATCGCAAAGCCGGCGGAGCAGCAGGTCTGGGCAGCAAGCACAAAAACCTTCTTCAGCGGTTGTGCTGCTACTGCTAGTGCAAAGGAAAAAAAACACACAAAAAAGAAACAAAACGAATCTTACGTCGCCGCAAGATTGAGAACGGTGTGCGTGGAGGTTCGCGGAGCTCAGGGGAGGATAGGGAAGAGGGAAAGGTGATGGGGGAGAGGGAAGGAGGGTTGCCGATCAAAAGCAGGGCCTCGCATGGGCCGCGTCGGCAGCCACAACTGGTGTGTGACTGCGCGGAATAAGGTGGGATTGGGCGAGGGAAGCTGAGGGGAGAGTTGCGGCACTGGCGGCGGGTGGGCGCTGCCGATCAATACCTGGCCATTCCACCCCGATGCCGCCGCCGTCCACCGGTGCGCCGGGAATAGCGCGGCCGGCACCAGGGCCTACCTGTTGAGCGAGGGCTCTGCGCATGCGCGCCCGATGCGACGGCAGAGGACGAGCGGCGCACCGGTGCTCCTTTTCCTCCTCTCCTCACCGCCTCCTTACCCCAGCGCCATAAGTGCGCTACCTTTGCTGTCCTGAAGTTCGGCGTGTCTCCGTTTCTTATACGATGACAGTGCACGGCAACGCCGCGGCAGCGCACCGTTGCATAAAAAACGATGCGTTTTTATGGGGGAAAAACGTTAAGGCGCCCGTGAGCTGTGCGATGTCAGTGCACGTTAAAGATCCCCAGGTGGTCGAAATGATTCCTGAGCCCTCCACTACGGCACCTCTTTCTCCCTTTATTCTTTCACTCCCTCTTTTATCCCTTCCCTTACGGCGCGGTTAAGGTGTCCGCCGATATGTGAGACAGATGCCGGGCCATTTACTTTCCCCCAAAAACCAATTAATATTATTATTAACAAAACGCTAAGGCGCCCGTGTACTGTGCGATGTCAGTGCACGTTAAAGATCCCCAGGTGGTCGAAATGATTCCGGATCCCTCCACTTTGGTACCTCTCTCTTCCTTTCTTCTTTCACTCCCTCCTTTATCCCTTCCCTTACGACGCGGTTCAGGTGTCCAACGATATATGAGACAGATACTGCGCCATTTCCTTTCCCCAAAAACCAATTATTATTATTATTATTAACGCGAACACTCCTATAAACTCAAACACACCGTACTCCTTTTTACTCCTTTCGGTTTAGAGTGTGTGGAAGCTACATTAGTTGCCAGAAAACTGACGCCAACCAATACGTTATCTTGCCCAATGTTTCGGGATCAACTCGGTCTATTCTTCACGGGTGACTAAAATGTGTGCCAGCGGCAGTGAGGGGCGGCCTTCGCTCTCTCTTTGTTAGCACCTGCCGCATTTCACAAACGTACGCGATGGGGAGCGTTCCTGGAGTCCTACTCATCGTCGCCTCTGTGAGCCCGATGTGTCATGACTCCACATGTCGCCTCTTGAACAGGTTTGGCTTCACGGCCAAGACGCTCACCTCCTCCAAGGCTATCTGGTGGTTGGTGCGTTCGCAGTGCTCGGTGAGGGGGTTAGCTTGTGAATTCATCAGCCGGATGTCATTCATATGTTGTTTTATTCGTTTGTGGAGGTTCTTTGTTTTCGCCGATGTATGAAGCCGGGGACTCTGAGCATGAGATTATGTAGACGACGCCCGGTTGTTTTTCGCTGGGGACGCGGTCTTTCGGTCTTGGCATGAAGCGGCTGATTGTCGGAACGGGTTTGTGAGAAGCGCAGATTTGATGTTTTCTCAGAATGCGTGCAACTGACTCGCTGGTTCCCCTTACATACGGAAGCACAACGCGAGCGCGTTTCCTTGTTTCACTGTACCCGCCGCGGTGGCTCAGAGGTTAGAGCGCTCGGCTAATTGGTTTTTAATTGGTTTTTTGGGGGGGAAGGAAATGGCGCAGTATCTGTCTCCTATATCGTTGGACACCTGAACCGCGCCGTAAGGGAAGGGATAAAGGAGGGAGTGAAAGAAGAAAGGAAGAAGAGGTGCCGTAGTGGAGGACTCGGGCATAATTTCTACCACCTCGGGATCTTTAAAGTGCATTGACATCGCACAGCACACGGGCGCCTTGGCGTTTTTCCTCCATAAAAACGCAGCCGCCACGGTCGGGTTCGAACCCGACGGCGGCTGCTGTGTTTTTATGGAGAAAAAACGCTAAGGCGCCCGTGTGCTGTGCGATTCAGTGCACTTTAAAGATCCCGAGGTGGTAGAAATTATTCCGGAGCCCTCCACTACGGCACCTCTTTCTTCCTTTATTCTTTCACTCCCTCCTTTATCCCTTCCCTTACGGCGCTGTTCAGGTGTCCAGCGATACACGAGACAGATACTGCGTCATTTCCTTTCTTCAAAAACCAATTATTATTATTATTGCTTCACTGCTGGCTGGTTTCAAGAACCCAACTAGGCGGACTTCCGTCGAGATGTTTTCGTTCGAAGCTACATTAGACGTGACTACCCCGCGCAGGGCGTTCATTAGGAGGCTCCCATTTGACAGCGGAACAAATCGACGTTCCGGGGCACTTCGCTGTTCGGTTCCTTTGCTGAAGCGTTCGTCGGTGCTTGCTATATGTCTGATGTAAACTCGAGAGACCACTAGAGCGGAACGTTTTCGCTAGGAGCAATGACGATCTTGGCGTCTGTACCATTAAATAAAATTACACTCTAAACAGAAAGGAATATAAAGGAAGTAAACTGTCCGCTAGAGCACTCCCTTCCATAAAATGGAGTGCACTCAAAGACAGCTTACTCCCTCTACTCTCCCATGTAGGCGTAAACGTGTTTAGAGTGTATATCTTGCGACTTATTTCAGTTATAACTATTCAGCGGTAGTGTCTGCATTTCGGACATGTCAGTGTTTCAGGGAACGTGCCTGGTGGTTGCATTTATGAGAGCACTCTCACTGCGCGCATATACTCTCTCAAAACTTCACATGTGTTCATTTGCAAATAACGACCCGGGACCTCCTGCGCATAAGCTTCTTTCATTTTGTTTTCATGCCTGCGTTTGTTTTTTTATTTCGACACAAGTGCTTTTCCGGAATACGTTGTCAGCAAAAGAAGTCCACAAGTTGCACTTCCTACTTTTGGTCTCTGACTTCATTTAAAAAAAAAAAAAACGCCGTGAGGGTTCAGTGGCTTTGATCTCCGGCTGCTTGTTTCAAGGTCGCGAGGTCTAATCCCAACCGCGGCGACCCGCATTTTCGTGGAGGCGAGATGAGAAGGCGGCCGTGCGCAGTGCGATGCTAATGCTCGTTGAAAAACCCTAGGTGGTCGAGATCAACTTGGTCCCGTCCTCTAAGGAGTCTAACAAATCTAGAGAGCAGGGCCGCAGTGCTAACCTCAGCATCCGCCTATGCCCTATCCCCCTTTATTCCCTTTCCTGAAATTCACTTGACCTCCCGTAGTGTAAACAATTCAGGGACATGCATTTGTCGAGTACACACATATATAAAATTTCACATTAAACGTCACACGCTTCACAGCCATCTTTTTCCATTGCCGGTTAGTCCGGGCTTCTTACGAAACACTTGCTGTAACATTCTTTGGTACGCTTCATTTTTCTTAGATGCGATCGGTTTTTTACCTGCAATGTCACTGCATTAAATTCATTCTGCAGTGACGTCATCACATTCAATTTGCACTCTACCTCTCTCTTTCCTTACCGTCCCTTCCCCTTTCTGCCTTGTTGTGTTGCAGGCCGGGGCCACTTCTTCTGATGACCTGAGATTTCCGGCCGCCATCTTGAGATCTCGGTCGGACAAGAAACGCTCCAATGCGAGTAGTAAGAGCTAACACTCTTAAAAAAAGCTCGGAACTGACCTCACTCTGCTGACGCGGGGTAACGCCATAAAACTCTCAAAAAGAACGATCGCGAATCAAAGGCGGCGACACCACAGGCACCATTGCACCTTTATTGTCGGGAAGTGCAAAGTTTCGAGCAGCAGCCATACGAAGCAGGTGGAGAAGGCCAGGTCGGCCGACCAACGAACGGTTTACCGAAGAAAGGTAGCGTCGCGCACAGGAGAGACTCCGTTGGGAAATCAGTGCGCCTCGCTCATCGCGACAAGGGGACAACACCGATGCTGCCACAAAAGCAGCCCCTTTTCAAGCTTTGCCGGCCTCTTGGGTCCGCTTGCCTTTCTTCTTACTGACTAAAAACAACAAAAAGCGAAAAGATTCAGTTCTTTTGAAGATCCGGCCCGGCGTTAGCCAGTCAGAACCTGACTTCCCAAAGCTTTTCGCACTTGAGACACCGATCTGTGATTTATCGGTGCGTTGTGTTCTCTTCCCTGGGGGACGAGGAGGAAGTTGTAGCAGTAGTAGGAGTACCAAGGCAGTAATAGTAGTAGCAGTAGTGCTGTTAACAGTTGCAGCAGTGACGGCGCAGTAGTCAGAATTAGTAGGAAATAGTAATAGTAGTTCTGCTAGTAGTGGTGCAGTTAGTATTAGTACGTAGTAGTGGTAGTGATAGTTCCAGTAATGGTGGCCGTAATTAGTATTATTAGGCCATAGTAGCTGTAGCAGTAGTAATGGCTAGTGAAGGATGATGTGCTGGAACAACTCATTGGCTGCCATCGACGTGGTAATGCACTTGGCAAGCTACAGGAGATGAGAGCGACAAGACATGCCGCCACAACATACACTGCCTTCTAAATGCAACGCATTCATTTGTGTCAACCATATTGCACTTGTACTGCATTTGTCATTAATATGCACGCTTACAAGCTCGTCCAAATATTTCTAACATATAAGTGGTAAAGACAATCGACGAAAATTCTATTAAAATCCAATTACTTTCTCACCATGTATGAACCACTAGAGGGGACTGCGGCACCAGACCTTCCCTCTTTTACATTTATTTGTTACCTGCCCCCCCCCCCCCCCCCCCCCACACACGCACACACACATATAGCATACTCACTCATTCTCGCACACACAGGCGTACACGACATGCATGTCAAATGTATATGATATACATAATCTGCATACATAATTAATACCCTAGTGTCAGTCAGGCCGACGTCACCAGACGTGCCCAAGAGCGATTACTGCACGGTGTTTAGAAGCAAGCCCTGTGTGTTTAACGCTTTTTTTTATCCAGTCCGAAGACAACCATTTGTGACGGGAGTGTGTGCAGGCAAGCGATGAAAACTAAAGGTTACACATTGGGAAACAAGGAGTGTCTGCACGCGATCACGAGTTAATATCAATGGATAAGAAGTAGAAAACAGCGCTGGCTGCGCATAGTTAAGTTAGTTTCAGTCAAGTCCTAGCCAAACAGAGGCATCTACTCGTAAACGTTAATCAAGAGAACGGGGCACACGCAAGACGAGAGAGCCCGACGAGCCGTCATGTCGCGTATGTGCCAACAGTGCTGAGACTAGAAGAAATAAAATACATCAAAGAAAGCTCACACTGGCGTAGTTTTCTCCCTTTAGTCAGACAGGTTCTAGCTAGCAAAGCACGCATCACTTGACCCCAAGGTTCCTTCCTTTGAGTGTTTCTGCTGTCTTGAGCTACCAGCTGTTCTCCTTGATGAGCAGGGCCGCCTAATTAAAGTTGGTTAAGGGTCAAAGAGGGTAAAGAGAGATGGGCTAACGTAGCGCTCGAGCTTCACAACATGGTCAGGCTAAAAGTGCGTGCAGTTATTAAGCAGCGAGGCTTAACGTTCTCTCCTGAAGTTCAAGTCAAGGCCGAGCCAAAATAAAGAAAGCAGCGAGCGTAGATACAGGAATGTCTGACGAGGGCAGTTCGTTTAGTTTTCTGCTATCGTCTGTACGAGCGGAGTTTACTTTGGTTGATATTTTTCGGAGAAAGCAAGTACTTGTAAAAATTTGTTTTATCCGCGAAGATTCGCAGCAGACGATAGAGCCACTCAAGTAGGGGGGTACCTGTGCACGCGTGGTTCTTCATGTAGCCTCGTGCTCAAGGGAGCGTTAATCACTGTCGATTTATACCCCTTATTTTAAAACAGGTTTTTGATTATGATGATTATGATGATGGTGATTATGATATCGTGGCCGTACCTTTACCACGGGCGAACATCCGATAAGACAGAGTCCGACCAAGAATGCAGCACCATCACGCGGGAATAACAAGGAAACAGGGCAGCCTAGCAGAAGACATCAAAAGCGCATCGTGCTAGACGGGCGGTCATGTTACAGGTATGAAGAAAATGCGTGGGGCCGAAGTACAGCAGAAGACGTGGAAAACGAAAGCACGTTTTGAGAAGTAAGCAATGAGAATAGCCCGCTAAATATAAAGAATAAAGTATCAGGTACACCCTTACAAAAATTTCTTCAAACTGTCTATAGACTGTCCATAGACTTTTGTCGGTAAAGTCTATAGACTCTCTATAGACCATGAAGTGGAGCGTGTGACGGAATCCCGTCTGACCGGGAGCGTACATTTGAAAAATAAGAGACGCCAACCAGTGAAAAAAAAAGGAACCTTTTTTCACTGGTCAGCGTCTCTTACTTTTCAAATGTCTATAGACCAATCGCGGATATTAGTCTACAGGCAATACAAACCCTTTACGCAGTCTATAGATAATTGATAGATTCATGACCATACAACTTCAGTAAACTTTTGTCTATAGACTGTCTATAGAAAGAGAGAGAGAACCAACTTTATTGATTCGAGCTCGACGTCTGCTTAGACGCCGTCGATAAAAGAAAATATAATAGGGAGGCAATACAGTCTATAAGAAATCTACAGAGCCTGTATAGAGCACTTTTATAAGGGAAGATTTCAGGAGTGGAGCAAGTAGCGTGGTGAATAAGCGGCCTGCTGACATCTGAGATCTTAGGGCGTGTCTAGAGCTTATATCAATGATGGCGTTGCAGAAAGGATGACCTAATCTCTACGATCATTTTTTTTTTGGAAACTCAATCACACTTGGCCGATACGACACTTATGCGCCGACGCGACACTAGCGTCGCGTAGCGGCGGACATGTCAGTGGATTTCCCCAAGCACCGTAAGCCGCACAGACCAACATCACCGCTGGATCGACAGCGTACTGAATTTAGTTGCCTGCGACAGAGGTCCAGGTCAGCGGTGCAAAAAAAAAAAAAGACGGGTGGAGCAGTGTCGCGTGTCCAGTCTTCGGCAGATCGGTTGCAGAGCGAAATCTAGTATGAGACTTCGACCTGAATAGAGTTTGTTTCTATTTGTTGTTTCTAGAGTTGTTTCTATTTGTAATAGGAACGAGTGAAAGAAGAGTTTACATTTCAGTGCTGGGCTTCAGGGGATTTTGCCGAATTTAGCGCGGGCTCCTTGTCACAAAGGGTATTTGTTACTAAAGCCGCCGTCGTCGCTTAGGCCGACGCGGTTGTTGGGACGAGCGTCTCTTCTTTCCTTTTTTTCTCTCACATCTCTTTCATCTCTCTTCTGTCTCTGCGCATGGCAGTGATTATGTCTCAGCTCGAACCAGTCGACAGACCCGTGCAACTTCGCATTCATTCTTCTTTTAGTCGCAAAAGCCGCAACAACGTTTCATATACGCACATCAATATTCGCAAACAGTATATCCTAAACCCCAATACGTAATAATGGGAGTAAAAAGAAAATAAGCTGTCTTCTAGTTGACTCCCTTTTGTAAAGAGCCGCCGCGGTGGCTGAGTGGTTATGGCGCTCGGCTGCCGGCCCGAAAGACGCGGGTTCAATCCCGGCCGCGGCGGTCGAATTTCGATGAAGGCGAAATTCTGGAGGCCCGTGTGCTGTGCGATGTCAGTGCACGTTAAAGATCCCCAGGTGGTCGAAATTTCCGGAGCCCTTCACTACGGCGTCTCTCATAGCCTGAGTTGCTTTGGGACGTTAAACCCCTATAAACCTAAACCTTTTGTAAAGGAAGAGTGCGATAGAAGACAGCTTAGTCCCTCTTTACCCTTCTGTTTAAAGAGTAAATACTTGTCCTACACTCGTATTTAATTCGGAGGCGGCCTACTTCTCATACGTTTATTTAGAACTATTGAATCTGCGAAGTTCTTTTATATAGCGACTGCGGTGAGCGGATTCAGCAATTTTACCGACTGGAAATGGGGCTCACGTAAAAATCTTCCAGTATTGACCTAAAATCCACCACAGTTTACATCGAAATAAATAGACGCATGCTATGATGGGCTGCAAGTGGAGACGCTACGCAAGTTCAATAGGGCGGCTTTTTTGCGTTGTTGAAAAAGGCCGATAGCGCTCCTTGCCGTCACTTTTGAAAAACAAAGTAGACCATCTTGTTTAATGCAAGTGTTCGCTGAATGCATCTTAGTCTAAAGTGAGTGAAAATAAAATATTGGCCGCACCGCAGGATTCAAGTACATGGAGCGAAAAGGGCCTAGTCGGTCACGCTAACTGCTCGGGCTCTCAGGCATTTCCCAAGCAAGGAGATCTTAATCATCGGTGCTTCTCGTCGTGGTATCACACAGCAAAAGTAGGCCTCCTGCTGCTGCAAATGCCAAGACATTATTTACCTAAGCCGCGTGCAGCTTGCGCCTGGTGTCAAGCAAAGAACATGCAGTTCCTATCGCTGAGCACCCATGTAAGCAAACACTCACGCCATCCTGTTATTTATTTATTTATTTATTTATTTATTTATTTATTTATTTATTTATTTATTTATTTCAGAGTATCCCAAGGGCCCAAGAGGAATCCCATAGGGGGGGGGGGGGTGGAGTTGGAGGGAAATGATAAAAAAACAGAATCATAGGAAGCAACCAAGCAGAACCAAGGTGCACAGCATTTCTTTTTTGCGCAAGAAAAAAAGTAAACAATATTAGACTTCTAAACAGCAAAAAAATTAAAAATATTACATTGAATACGTGACCAGACGTTATTAAATTGGGCACTGAGCAACAAGAAGCCAAAATAACAAAAAATAATCCCAAAATACTATGACGTGTCATAGGTGCAAAGAACAGTTCGGGAATGGCACGACGCTGTATAATAATTTAATAATATTAATTGGTTTTTGGGGAAAGGAAATGGCGCAGTATCTGTCGCATATATATCGTTCGACACCTGAACCGCGCCGTAAGGGAAGGGATAAAGGAGAGAGTGAAAGAAGAAAGGAAGAGGCAGGTGCCGTAGTGGAGGGCTCCGGAATAATTTCGACCACCTGGGGATCTTTAACGTGCACTGACATCGCACAGCACACGGGCGCCTTAGCCTTTTTTTCCTCCATAAAAACGCAGCCGCCGCGGTCGGGTTCGAACCCGGGTCCTGTATGGCAAAAAGTTACATTCACCCTATTTTATCTCATTCTTGAGAAGCGTATGCGCTCGTTGGGTGGATATATATTCATGGAGTCTTTTCTTTAATCAGTCCTTAAATTCATGCCTTAAACAGTCCTTAAACATCGCTTCAAAAGACATGCACTTTCGAGAAGCTTGCAGGCAATGCAACCTTTCCAGTGCAGGTAACTCGTCGAAATAGCCGAAATTTGTTGGCCACAGCAGTGATGATGGCCGAGTTTTTGAAATTCTAAAAACTGATATAGATATTACGTACGGTGAGTTACACGCCTCTCAACAATTAAGGAGTCTAATAGTTATAGTTATATAGTTAACTATTTCAGTGCTAGTTAACCAGCCTTATAGTTAGCACATCTTCGCAGTATTCTGATGTACTATACACCGCTGATAATGCTATGCCGAAAAAAGCGCTTTTCTGACTGAAAAAGCCGACATTTAAAAATTGTTCAAAGTGTTAAGTGAAACACCTTGTATAATAAGACGTACTACTATTTATGCGACTGCTGCGAAGTGAACATGTTGTCGCGGGGTGTGATTGGCATTTACAGCACTTATGTCCAAAAGAGATTAAAAGCGAAGTACTTAGTAGAACAGGAGCACAACGTGCATGCTAGGCCTGCACAAACTGAGTGAACCTTTCCACCTTCCTCCATGTTCGATTTTTTTTAAAATCTTACCGGTGCCTTATAAAGAACAGTCGCTTTCGTATTAGCAATCAACAATGAAGCTTTGGAACAAAAACGTCATTACGTAAGCATAAAAACGTGATGAATAGTTTCATACTTTTTCACCGTCAAAGCAATTCACGGCGAAGCGGAAAGGTCATGAGTGCGGCCTTTTAGCGCGAGGTACGCTACTTTTCTTGTCATTCCGGCTCACAGACTAAACGGAAGAAATATTCAATCACCGTCATCACGTAAGAAGGTCACGTAACATCACGCAATAGTACGACCAGGTATTGTCACGTGACTTCTTAATCGTCGATAGATCTCATGAGGCATCAGTCAACTAAATCAGTGAGCACCACCTCCTGCCATCTTCTCATCCACATCCCCGTTAAAGATGCAGTTTACGCTTAAGCTCGTCTAACGTTACGCGAACCCCCCTTCAGCTGCAGCACTAGCCGGTCTGTGGACGTCACTGCGTTGTCACCGAAAAGTGAAGAGTGCACGTTAACGATCCCCAGGTGCTCGAAATTATTCCGGAGACCTCCACTACGGCGCCCCTTTCTTCCTTTCTTCTTTCACTCCCTCCTTTATCCCTTCCCTTACGGCGCGGTTCAGGTGTCCAACGATATATACGAGACAGATACTGCGCCATTTCCTTTCCCCCAAAACCAATTAAAAAAAATAGTCACGTCAGCGCGTTCCGCAACATCTGCCTCGTGACTGGTGGCTTCACTGCTTTGCGGCGAGTCGCTCGCGAGCGCACCATCAATCAGTCACCGGTCACCGCGGCACAGGACATGGGTCGTCCGGTGCAGTACCCGCAAGATGGATTTTGTGAGTGTCGCTCCATGCGCAAGCGCTAGTGCAAAAAACACATGAATAACCGGAGCTGCGCTGCAGTGGAGAGGCGGCAGTCACTGTCAGTAAGCGAGCAGCCACAGAGCCGAAGCCGCAGGACGAATGGGAGGGAGGAGCCACGATAGCGCATCAACTCAAAAGATGACCCGCTCGGCTATGCGTGTTCTGTCGGACAATATCTGTAATATTTGTGCGCTTAAGCACTGCATTCACCAGTTGAATGATGCCGATTGTGAATTTTCCATGGCGCAAGGGCATCTGTGGCCAAAGAGCGCCATAGCACGAGGTATTTTTTTCTACTCAAGGGGGGTCAAAGACCAATTTCCGAAGCATTTAATCCTGAATAAGCCGAGCACCAAGCCAGGGGAAAGCTTGTAACCGTCGTATTACCGGTAGGTACCTGGCGGTACTGGGGTTCGATCCCTGCGCCTCCTGCATGCGAGGCGGGCGCTCAAACCAATAGTCCACCGATGCGGAGCTCATCAAGAGTTTCATAGTGAGTCGAGATTAAACGGGCAGCGAGCGCTGAAATTCGTAGCATGTTTGAAAATCACTTGTTAGTATTTGTAATGCTTCTTCAGTCACGCAGGAGTAGAGTATTCGCTATAAGTATTTTCTTCAGATACCCAGCATTTAGCGGGGCGTAGCTTATAAATCTGTTTTCTTTATTGTTGCATGAAGTTGTAAGCAGTATTGGCACAGTTATGTAACTTCTTATGGTGATTTCAGGACCATATTTTATTTTAAGCTGCCGGTATAGTTGTTGAGTAATTAAAATTTACACCCTCTTAAAGTTAATCCTGGGCGTCAAATAATTAACAAGATGTGCATATGTTCTTTTATGTCAGCGTGTTCACAAAGCTCTGTTCTTTGTAAAAAAAACAATAATATACCTAGTAACCACGAAAATAAAACTTAAACTCAAGCATACGTACGAAAATCAATTTTTTTACACAAACAACTTTAAAAAACTACTACACTTGTAGATGAAAAATTGAGAGGTTTATTGTACTCCTGCCATTATACTGTCATTCGTTACGAAATGTCCAAGGGATGAGTGATAGCATTTACTGAAAAAGTGAAAACTGAGAAAAATCAATCTGAAAACTCACTCCCTCGTTACTCTTGTTGGCTTTTGCCTTTGGTCAGAGAAATGCGGAATAGCGGCTAGCGCAAGCCCCGACCTTCTGATCTCTCCTGTTCACAGTAACCTTAAGATGATTGTCCTCCGCCGTCGGAAACCCATGCCTAAAACGTTGTGGAGGCAGAAAAGGAATAAACAGCCGGGGAAATACGCATTATGTATGCACGGACGTGTTGAAGCCGGATAATCGACCATGGCAGGATATAAAGAGAGAGAAAAAGTGGAAGAAAAACAAACAGAGTGATTCGAAGTCAAAACCGCTAAAAGACACTGCGTCGACTCTTTCCTGTTTGCTATTCTGCGGCGTGTCTACCGCAAAGCCACAGGCTGACAATGAACGTGGAGATGATAGGGGGTATTGTGAGGATGATGGGGTAGGAGGGGTGTGTATGTGAGGGGTGGGAGGGAGGGAGAAAGAGAGGGAGGGCGCAGACACCGAGAATTAATTTCCTTCCTGTCAAATGGTGAAGCGGCATAGCAGAACAGGCGGTACGCGCGCACAAGGACACGCTTAAACGCAAGTAAGCCCGCACGCATTCGAACACTCGCAATGCACCATGCATGTTAGCGATTCCAGTCATGTAGCGGCCAGCTTTCTGGTTGTCTCGCTCGGCAACCGAATACCGATGAATATGCGGGACCAGCCCGGCTTGGCGGACAGGATGTTAGCGGAAACGTGCGTTTTATTCGCTTGTTGCTTGAGTCAAAAAAGAAAACGTGCTTCAGTTCTACTCTGCGATTTGCGCTAGGTGGATTTTTTCCTCTGCTGTGTGCTTAAGGTGAATACAACAGCTAGAAGGTTAGACAAAAAAAAAAAATCACCGACTATGCAAGCACGCTGGTGACATAAGCAAGGGTTCTGAGGTCTTTTCTGGCAGCACCTCCCCGACATGAAAAATGCCGGCTACAGCAATGCCCACCGTCGGTGCGTCGCTCTGCGTATAGATTAGACAATATCCAGTAGAAGAGCGATAACAACAGGACTAGCGCAAAAGTAAGGTTGTTTTGTATGAAGAGCAGACGTGTTACAAAGCAGAAATTATCAAAGCCCACGTGCATAATACTGCCGACAGGACAAAACTCTCGTCGTACGCATTATCTGCGCACACGGGGCTGCCAAACACGCACACTCCACCCGCAACTGCGGCACCCTTTTTTCTTTTCTCTTCCTTCCTTCACTTCTTCCTTTATTCCTTCTTTCACTTAGTGGTCAGATCCTTTGGCTACTGAGGCATAGGACGACGGTTCAGTCCTAAGCGCGGCGGCTGCGTTTCGATGGAGGTCAAATGCACAAGGCGTCCGTGCGCTGTGCGATGTATATCAGCGCATGTTAAAGATCATTAATCGAAATTATTCCGTAGCCCTCCACAGCGGCACCTCTTTCTCTTCTTTTCTTTCACTTCCTGCCTACCCCCATGATGCGGTTGAGGTCTAAACCGAGAAGTTAAGCAGTTACTGCACTTTCGATGCCCTCAAAATCATCTTTTTAAATCGCTGCAAGATATTTCGAAGGAGCTCGTTAGAGCAACAGGACTGACAGAAAACGTACAAAGCGAAAATCGAGAGGGTGTGAGTGTCGCCTCAACGTGATTTCTTGTTTGTTTGTGCTTTCTCCAAAACAACATACATGAACTAGTCCAAAGTGGAGTTGTATAACAATTCCCCCCTACGCGCCAAGGTCAACGGGACGCGAAAAGTTACAGGATACACGATGCGACGTTCGCGGGTCTTTGAGGTTTTCATCGATGCCTGGTAAAGATACACGTTTACCTGAGATTTTGTTTATCGAAATCGGTGGGCTATTTGGTAGGAACGCAGTTATAGAATGACATGAAAAGATCACGAACAGAGAAAAATTGAACAAGGCCACAGCTGACCTCTACTGTTATGGTTTGTTCGTTCCATTCGAGGTCTTTTTGCATGCTGAATGGGCAGAAAAAAAGTACAAGCCTGCGTCTGTCAACGTTTATAGGGCAGAAGTTCGCAAGAGATGTACTCTAACATCCCTGAGTATTATCTTTACTCTGGGCGACGAGGTAAAGGAGCCCTGCGTGCTCGTGTCATATCTAAACTTGGTGAGCCGCTATGTTGTACCCATCCCCATTTGCCCGTACGCTTAAGACCCAACTCCATCGGCATTTTTCAGCGAGCGTCCTGCGTGCTTGGGCGCCCACGCGCCGGCCAGAGGAAGCCTGCGCATGCACGCTCGGATCAAACAGTGCCAGATATTCGGCGCGCGCGCTACTGGCGGCAGTGCGCATGCTATTTTCGGCGCGCCAACTTCGACCAATCAGTGGGCGTTCTGATTTTGTGTCTTCCGGAGCGGATGATTTCAAGCATTACCTGCAGCGCGCGACAGGGCGCGTGCTCGCGCCATACGCTTGGAGTTGTGTACCGCTTTTTATGCGCTTTGGGCGCGTCGTTCCGTGCGCAGGCGCGCAGGGCGCGTAAGACGCGGAAGTGTCCATGGAGTCAGGACTTTAGTCGCATCGCCGTTTCAGTCATCACGCTATATAATGACGTAGTATTGCGTTGTCATGACACTATAAAGTGACGCCATGGTAATGATGCGATATTTTAGTTATCACATATAAATTATTACCGCGTAGTGATGACGGCAGTCCGGCAGTGAAGAAGACAGCAAAAAGTGCTTGCAATGTAAAGTGTCGATTGGACTGACCTGCTCCCATGACGAACTGTGTGACTCTGCGGCGGCGATAGCAACACGCGTGCTTGGCGGTCGTCGAGCAGAATGCCTGCTGCTCTTGGCCGTACTCAGTTTAAATTTGGCAACGAACAATCGAGATAAGGGTTTAAAGCAACCAAAAAAATCTGAAACAATGTGTAAGCAGGCTAGGCTAGGCTTATTCTCGAGAAGTCTTGTCGCATATCGCATCTCAAGCAAAATGATAAACTACAGTTCCGGAGGCTTTCAGCGTGAACAAACAAACAATACAAAGGTTTGAGTCAATATTATAAAAGCTGATATGCTGCGATGTGATAAGAGAAGACAAGATAAACCATATAAAGGAATGATAAGACCACACTTTAATGAGATTTACCGACGTAGTGGTATTAAAAGGCCGCTTGAAATCGAAACTGCTAACAATAAACAGTTGTCTTGCAAACAGAATACAGTTTGAGGTTTTATATCATGATCAGTAAGCAAGCCACTTTTCATGAAACCAAGAAGACAGAAGTAAAAAATCCTGGTTCGTCACTTTTTACGGAATGCTCTGAATAAAGGAAAAAAATCGAAGGACGCTTAAGCTCCGCCTCTAAGGGTATGACGCGACAGCGGTTCGTCTTGCCCTCGTAGACAGAGGCATTTTACATTCACGATCATTATATGAACAACCACACGGAATACATACAGCCCCCCCCCCCCCCCCCCCCTACCTGAAAAAGCCGTACGAACGTACCTGCGAGACGTACCGGTAGCATGTCTGACTCTCAAGCCGAGGGGCAGAGATTTTCGATGCGCTGCTAGTGTGGCTGGCGCCGTCTATGGGAGTCTCTTGTAACCGACTTGTCCTAATTTTCCCGTCACGCCGACGGCCACGCCGACATCAGATTTTCTACGGTACAGGACCACGGCAAACCAAGGTGCAGCACGGCACGGCAGCTTTTCCGCGACACTTTCGCTTAAAAATGCGTCCAAGAAACCTCTACTGATTGCCGACGTGAAACTTGACGACACGGCAACATCACTCCGCGCATCCGTACAGGGCTGAGGGAAAGGGCTTAATAAATAGCTTCCGGAAACCCCGGGCGCGATTCACCTGACAAAACACAGGCGCTGCACAAAGTCGGGCAAACTGACATCTCGCGCACCTAATTTGGTTGCTCCTTCGCAGTTCCCGTTGGTTCTTGTCGCGGGAAGGGCGTACGGAAGCTAGGATGCCCAAAAGAGGCATTCTCACGAAGGAGCGGATGCATTCACTGCATATATATATATATATATTGCGCAAAGCGAAAAAAATTACGCAGTCAGCATCAGGAGCTGCGTAGACCGCGCTGAGTAGTAACGGCGTGACGCTCATTTACCTAACTATGCTATACGCAGCCACAGCTCGCCAGTGAAGGCCGGGAGCGAAACTGTATTGTAAAAAGAGCGCGAAGCGGACAACCGTTCATAATGGGCGAAGCCTTGCCGGAGATGAAGTGGGGAAGGAGGAAGGGGAGCACGGCGCGCCTTATGAAAGTGCTGCCCGTTCGCCAAGATTAATGAAGTGTCCTGTAGGGAGAACGAGCAGGCCCGTATTACGGACTCGGTTCTCGAGCCAGCGGCGGCGACAGCAGCAGAGTGAAGGCCGGATGCTTGGCGTGCGAGCCGCGCGTGCCTTCTGTCTCGGTGGCTGCGGACGGGATTCTTCGCGACCCGTTCCCTCCACCCGCCCCCCCCTCTTTCTCTCCAACCTCTCACTGCGGCGCTGTCGTCTTCGTCGTTGCCATAGTGCGAGAGAACTGGGCGGCCAAGCGTAAATGGAGCGATGAAACCCCATGCTAGAATGGCGTGCTTGGCCCTCGCGATGTTTAGGTTGGAGTTTTTTGTTTTTGTTTTGTTTTTCTCAGACTATTCAACGTTGATCTCGGCTATGCTACGAGTTAGCGAAATGAAATCGACGCTTCCGGGTTCCAGTGGTCGACTTTAGTGCGACGTTAGGGGCTTCGCTCGTAAGCGGAGTGCCGAAGAAGCCAAGTGGAACCACGTGTTACAGACTACCACCAGGTCTAGGGTATTGGTGCGTTGACATTGAGTAGAAATGGTCGCGGTGTTAATGCAGGAATGCATTTAACGGAGCATTTTAGCCTCTCTATTCACCTATGTCCACAAATTTTCGTTTGTCTGTCCGTCCCTCTGTACACTACATAATCTCACCTCATGAGCCACCTCGGCGTCCAGAACAGTAATAGTTAAACAGGTAACTACTAGATATTAGTCCAGTTACTAGTTAGTATAATTTAACTGTAACTGATGTCCGCCACCACTGCTATTACTATGCGCCAGAAGCCATCCTTGTACCTCAAAAAGCTTGTTTTTAAAAATGCAGTTTTCTGCTTTTTTATTTAAAGTCAAAATGACAGCGAGCTCCATCTGTTAATAATAACTGAACTCCTAACTCGCATTTCAGCTGGGCTCTTGCACGTAAAGGTCAGGACATATATTTAATAAACAGAGCGAGCATGTAGTGTACTTTCATAGTAGCAGAGAAAGTTACAACTTATTATAACAGTACTTCAGTAAATCAGAGAAATTAGTTTTTCTATGCTTTATTTCAAACGAGACTTTGCTCCAAAATAGAGTTTCGACGTATAGAATTGCTACTTTTCCGCTAAAATGTCTTCTAACTGGCCTTCATGAATACAGATTTACACTCAATTAATAGTTGAAGTTATGTATCTCTAAAATTTAATTAGAGGTGACATATGAGAATGGCAACTAGAACATGAAGCGACTTCATCTGTTTTTAGTTTTCAGTCATGGTTTCAGGTGTATCGGATAAGCATAGCCCCATGATTCGACATAGTAGGTTAGGTGACTATTAAATAAAAGAAATATAATGTTCTTAGATTAGCCGTATCAAAATATTCACGATATTTTAGTGGTGTGAAGCAAACATGGGATAATGTTATACAGAGATTTGACGTGCGGCCTCCAGTAAATCTGCTCGTACGTTATAACTTCTATATATCTGATTTGAACCTAAATATGAACGTCCAATTAATTGATTGCTGGCGACCTGCGTGCTAGGCTAAATAGGATATACGTGATCATTGCGAAATAATGCGCAAAGTTAATACTCACAAACCCGAGAGGTGTTTCTGTTTGAGGCCAAAAATCTTGGCCCGCAATATTGAAAACATCTTCATATGATTCATTAGCATTGTTGAAAGGAGTCTCGTCAAAACAAGCAAATGCTGCGAATTGATCGACTTTAGGAATGTCATTAACGAAACTTACGCTGTAGCCTGATTTTCTATGCAGCTATCTGCTATATTCTGCAGCCCAAATAGCAGCAAAAAAAAAAAAGCATCCAAGCGCTAAAACGCGAAAACCACAGCATTTTAACTTGTGCAGTGAATTGTTATGGCCCGACGAATCCAAGCCTTTTTTTAACGTGTAAGATAACAACAGATACAGACCTATTCTCGTTTAATAGTTGATTTATAAGGTTAGAAAATGAAAAAGACCACAGTATCAACTTATCAACTGATCGATTGCTGTTAAGCTATGCTGAAATGTAGAAAGTATAGCTTCGAGTTCCCACAAAGCAGTTACGCACGCAGCTACAAGCTCTGCCTATAGTGTATTAAAACAAGTAAGAATGGAAACAGGACGCTGATTTTCAGGAGGATTATGATGTTCTTTTTTGTACATGGAAAGAACTTTGGCTTCTTTTGGAGAGTGCAGATTACGTTGTAGTGGAGGCGATCCTTAAATCCCGTACATGTATTCGTATATCAATCATTCAATAGCGTCTTCGTGGGCGAAGGCTGTGAAGAGAGACGCCGGCGTCCTTGGAACGCCCGTTTAAACGGAAACAATGAAAAATCGCACATCGCGCGCGATGACGTCACCCATGTCTAAATCGCGCACGGCGTGGGCGCGCGCAACGCGACGCATTTGCCGAAGACAGACGAGAGAAGCGGCTCCGCTCTTCTCTCGCCTCCGAGCTCCCTATTTCCCCATTTGTTTTCCCCTTTTCCGTTTGCAGTTTCCCCATGAGGAAGGAGCTTGCAAAACGAAAGGGGAGACGGGAGCGAGCACGCTATAGACGCTGGCCCGATCGAAGCGCACTCGCCACACAAACGAACCGGGACACTTGCCGCAACGCTCGCTCGCGGCGCCGCGCACTCCTGGAAAAGAACTGCGAAGCGCCGAACCCTCTTTTGTTCGAACCGACACGCGCTTGTTCATCGGCGCCGGCGCCGTTGCCACCGTCAGCGTCGCCTCCTGTTCTTGTCTTCGCCACCCAGCTCCCTTTCCTTAGTCTCCCACTTTCCCAACCCCTGTCGCGAAGCCTCCTCTTCCCCCCCCCCCCCCCCCTTCAATTCTTTTAGCTTTCGCCACTTCTTTTGCCTTGCATGGCGCCGATCTCAACACACCCTGGCCTTCTGTGTTGGCTCTTTCTTTATTTCTTTCCTTTCTCTCCCGTTTACCGTCGCTTTTGCGGCGAAATTAGTGCAAAGCCTTTGGGTTTGTTCGTATTCCCTTTTATTCGATGCTCATCGAACCAAAATCAAATATTATTCGCACAGGGAAAGCCAGTTCGTCCGCTTATTCTTTTTTTCTTTCTCGCTCGACATTTCCCCGTCATGGTTTCTTCTCATACCACAGCACGCTTCTCTCTCTCCCTCTCTACGACCTCTTATTGGGTTTATTGCCTGTTTGCGTAACCGAGAAAAATTATGAGGCCTCCCTTTCTCCGCGCTCGGCACTGCCGCGGCCAGACGTCTTCTTTGCGACGCGTTATCTTTGTATAGAGCACTAATGTCATCCGGCTTCTGCGTTTCGCTTTTTGCTTGTGTCTCTGTGTGCGTATATGTCCGTAACAATTCCTTCTCTTTTCCCCACCGCGGCCTCTTTACCTCCCACACCGTCCTCCCCTTTCTCTCGTGACGCTCCTGCATTGTCTGCTGCGCGCATCAGAACAAGATCGACTGGTATGTCCGGCAGGAAGCGAGGGAAATTTAATTCGTCACGCCACAGCGGTGACCGCACTGAATCGCCTGCTTTTGTTCCCTCCCGAAAAACGCACAAACGCGAGTGATGCGTACGGAGGAGCTGTAGCTAAGTCACTTTCTTTTTGCTAAAGAAAACCAAAAAGTAAAAAAAGAGAACTCCAGCTCTGCCCTGTTTTTATCCCTCTAAACCCCCCCATGCGTGCCGCATGGACACTGAAGGTTCCCCATATTTATTTTTTTGTTTCCCGGTTAGAATTCAGGCTGGAGCGATTTGACCCCGCGGCGAATCTTGGTTCAGTTTCAATTCGCTAGCAATTAATAAAAAATGTTTTGTCTACTTTTCTATAAATGCATCGACCAGTCAGTAGTTGAACGCATCAACGTGCTGTCGAAAGAGCGAGAAGGCAATCAATTAACCAATAAATCAATTAATTAACCAATCAATTATTCAATCAACCAATCAATCAATTGTTTTTCGCTTAAGAATTTTGTCTTCATGTTAATAAGTTTCAGATTTTAGAAAGTTGAATGTGCATTTAATTAATGCGGATGGTTGGCGAAAGTAGAAATGCTCGCAGATTTTCTTGCACGATAAAATTCTCAGCAAGTGTTCGGGGAGTCGACAGAAGGATTTGTATTCCTCAAGTTCCGCACTACTAGAAACATTACGCCCATAGTTTATTTCAACAAAGAATCTCGCTAGGTACCTCCTGTTTCATCGTAATGGTGCTCTTATTTAGAATCATCGAGCATTTATTGTAAAATAGAGTGTTTTAGCTGGGGTATGAAGTGAAATTTTAACTCTGTTGCGTTACGAACCATGTACGTAAGCGGCAGATTTATGGAGCCCCGGGTTCAGTTTCATGTCTTCTTGCTGGCAGGCAGTGTAGGCGAGTTGTTATAAACGTGGCTCAAAATTCAGAGCCATTTTATGAAGCCATAAACCCGGCGAATAGCGCAAAGGAAATCAAAATATGTCGTCATAGCTTACGCGGCTTGTGTGCGTGTGTGTGTGCGCGTGTGTGCGTGCGTGCGGGTACGTGTTTAGCAACACCAGTACAAAGTGTGCGCAAACTCCGCTTCCTTGAGTTGGAGCTCTAACATTGTGCGAGAGAAAGACATGACGTCAATTAAGTCCAAAGGCTCGCCGAACTCGAACCTAGTGTAACGGATAAGGTTGGCGACGACGCCATGTTTGACGCAACTATGGCCCGGAGCACCACTGGAAAGCTAAACTCGAATTACGATCAAAGGACAAGTTAGGCTTTACCTACGCGCCTTGGTTTGCGCAGTGAAGCACGCTTGCCGGTGTCGGCGGCTCCACATAGCTTGACGTCGGGCGTCCGTCGAGCGAACGGAGACACCATAACAACAGGCGCAGGATGTGCAGACAAGAGCCATCTAGGGCTGTATTCAAGAGTTCATCATGGAGAAACATGAAGCGACACATGCTGGTTTTGAAAGGGCTGGGCGGAGCAATGGGGTGAAGAAGCAGCGGTAAAGCGAGGGCGATATATGAATAATGAGGATAATAAAAGAGAGCAGCGCGTATATTCCGCTTGAGGACGTGCCGATTCCGGAGAGTTGGCGGGTAAGACGAGATAATGAAAGAGGCTGGAAGAAACTGGATGGGCGTGAGAAGTTGAAGTGGAACCGCCTGTCGTCGGGTTTCATGAATATGCGGTTGTAGAAATTTACTTTGTTTGTTGTTCCTCAGGGCAGCATTTTGGGACCGTATTTATTTAATATATACATAAATGACATTGTTAAGATTGATGATGATACGTAATTCCTAATCTACGCAGATGACACCAGTCTCTTTTATGAGGGTGACGAATATAAAAGACTTGTTAATCGCGCAAACAGCACTTTAAGTAATCTTCATGATTGGTTTTCCCAGCGGCTTGGTTATTAATACCCAAAATGCTAAAGCAGTCGGTCTTCGAGCGAAGAGCAGAGACATTGTTCCAAATAATCTTCTTCAAATACTGTGTTAGCCGATAGAAATTGTGACAAAATTTAATACCATAGGCGTATTTTTTTCAGTGCACATGCTGTGGGACCCGCACACTAATCATGTTATCAATACCCTAGCTCGCACTATAGGATTAATCTACAGGCATCGAGACCTATTTCTTGTAAGCGCAAGACTGATAACTTATCATTCAATGTTTTTATCGCGCATAAATTACTGCTTTTTAGTCTAGGGCAAGACAACCTCAACAAATGTCAGGAAACTGAAGGTAGTGCAAAATAAAGTAGTCTGGATTATTGCAAAATATTCACTAGACCACTCAGCAGAAGCTTGCTTAGAAAGTTTAGACTAATTAACATAGAGAACGTGTATAACTATCACCTTTCTAAAAAGTTAAGGAATGAAAAGAAACAAGGCATTATTATCATAACTAATCTGGCAAACTTGCAAACGAACACCCATTATCATACAACTAGGCATCCTGAGCACTGGGAAGTCCATCGTAACCGCCCTAATTACGGTGAACAAATGTTACGACACACAGTACCAAGTGTATTGAATTATTTTTTGCAAAGAAATTGATCTGATGAGCATTCCGAAAACAAAATTCAGAAATTTATGCCTTTAGTTGTTTAGAAAGAGCGCCGAGAAAAATTAATTGCTTCTTTTCTTCTTGTTTTTTTCTCTCAAATGATACAAATGTACTACCTCTGCACTACCTTTTATGTATTTTTTTCTTCTCGGGTTTGATCTGTATGCTCTGTGTACCTGTTAATTCTTCTGTTTGGTTCTATAACTGCTGTTCTTTCAAATCTTTGAAGTATTTTCAGTCATGCATGCTTACACTGCGTTTTGTACTTGTACATTTCAAAGACATTGTCTTTCATCATTTCTTATTGATGTATAAAATATCCATCAAAACATGTTTTTTGTGTGTCTGCTGATTTGTATATGTATATTGTATGAGCTGCTGTTGCCTATGTAAAAAACGGGGGTGTGAGCTTGTCAAGGTGCTGTTAAGCAGCTTTTTATTCTATCTCCCCATGTTTTGAACAAACATGAAATAAACCATATTCGTATTCGTAGAGAAAATACATTCTCTTCACCTCACTCCCATCTCCCCATCTTGTTTGTTTCCGCCCTAATGCACTCTTCCTAGTGCAAGTACTTCGGCGCCATATTTGCTTGTTTCAGTGGTGAAATTCGCCCAAGTCATTTCTGCTATTTCAGCATGGATACCGACTTTAAAGCCGGTGAATATCTATCATGGGCCACGAAGTGGCAGATTATTGTTAGGAGCTGCCTCCTCGCTATCTGAATTCAGCATACTTTGCCAAGAATTTTCCAACTATTTCTACTATGCACATCAGTGTACACAATAGAAGCGCGACGCATCGTCGGCGGACAAGTCTTTGACCGTAACCGAACTGGAGAAAATTCGTTTTCCATGCTGTGACAGATGAATGCGCTACCATCTCTCACTCTACTCTTTTTGTCTGGGATTACATTGTTATTCTGAGCAATGCAATGCACCCTAGCGCAGCGCTGCCCTTTTTGAAATCGTTTTCGAGTCTTTCTCTACTATCTGATTCGTCGTCCATTTCTTTTAAATTTATGAAATCGGCAGGTACGGCCGCAAATCATAAAAGCACTCGGCAAGTTAGAGAAAGAGACGAAGCTGGTTACTAAACGTAACAGTGAGAATAGTTTAAGCCGCTGTCACAGAAATCCGCCATTGGAAAAACAACGTGGCCCTGGTCTCATTAGGCGCTTAGCAACCGCTTCTTTCATCAATCCCTCGTTAGATCGTGTTTTTACCGCTACTTTCTGATTCTCCATTCCTCCTCCCGCGGTGCCATGTTCGAAAACCGCTTCCTGTTTTCTTTAGAAGAAAGTCGAAACTTCCCGCTGCCCTGAACACGCAAAACAAAAACAAAAAAAGAGAAACGACTCGAACCGCAGTTCCTCCTAGCGTAAACGAAGCCTAAGAAAATATCGCCAGCTAAGCGAAGCTAAAGAAAGGAAGCGTACGTGTGCGCCCGCAAAGCACCAGCGACATGGAGAACGTCGAGGGAGCGAAGGCCCCAAGGTAAATTTCAACGAATAAGGAGAGGGAAAGAGGAAGTAGTCAAGGGGAAACATTGTGTGCGAGTAAGAAAAACAACAATAGTTAAGAGGATGGGAACATAGAAGAAAGATAGAATAAAGAAGAAAAAAGGGGTGGCATGCTGTTGAAGGAAGACGTTGTAGGTTAAGAGGCAGTCGTCGGTTTTGAAAAGGACCGGTGCGAATAAAGAAGAAGTAAGAGAGAAAGGAAGGAGAGCCATTGCAGCTCGCGCGGACGTCGATAAGGAAAAAAAGAGCGAAGGAGTGAAAGAAAGGCTCCCCCAGGAGAATAAAAGGGAAGGAACGGGACATAATGAGAGCGCAAAAACAGAACAGAAATTGCGGAGGCCGGTCGAAATAACCGCTTTTCTTTCTCAATGGGACGCGGGAGGACACAAAAGACCAGAATGTGTGTGAGGTAAGGGGAGGGGGGTTGGTGTTCTCTGCTGCCAGAAGAGGGTAAATTAAAATATACAAAGAAGTAAACGGAATCGGAGAGCGGAGATACCATCGCGGCAAAAATGTGTGAGAGGTAGAACGTGAAAAGGGAGGGCTCTCTAGTTCTGACGCCTTTGAGAATAAATGGCACCCCAATGCAAGTATGTGAGTGTGTGTGCGTGTGCGCGTGCACTCACTATGCGCGCTCCTTTCTGTAAAGTAATGCGCTGCAGTGCGTATGGGTTTGACCTTGAAGAAGCAACGCCTAGATGCGAAGTAGGGAAAGATATGCGCGCTCTTATCTCGCGAGAAAAGGGCTGGCGCTCGGGACATTAGCGGGGTGGCCCGACGTTATATTAGCCGGCTTTTTATGCCCCAGAAGTGCTCCCGGCAATTTGCGGTTATCGCTCAACGAAACTTGAGAGTTTCGCATGATTCATTAATTTTTTTCCTAACAAATTGAGGCAGTGGGAGCAACACACACTGTAAACTACAACGTCAATCTAAGATAGGCGCAGAAAGAAGACAGCAAAAATTGCACTGAAAGCGTGTACACATATGAGAGGCGCGCTGAAGGTGGACAGAGCAGAGAAGAAAGAAAGCCAACTTTGCTCCTATGCGAAAATGAAATGACGTGCTATTGTTATTTTGAGATGATGTTTTACCTAATAAACATACAGGCGAATAAAGGCATTCATCAGACAGTCTGCTTTTATTAGAAGGTGCCAAAGAGATATAGTTGTAGTAAACCAATGGGAATCGAGCAAAAAGCTTATTCTATTGAGAGTTTATGTGAGTCTGTGCCATCTCTCTGGACTATTGATTTAGCCTGGGACAGGCTCAACTCTACATGAACCGTTACTTGAATTGAATTTAAAAATACCTAGAAATTCAGCTTCGCAGGCGCTTTGCATTTTGTTAGCAGAGTTTGGTAGACAGGATAGTTTGCACTGCCATCGCTATTTGCCGGAGTCGACGGCGTTGACAACCGGTTTAATAACAGTTCCTCAAAAACACACAAGCCCATGCCTGCATGAAACATTTTTGTTGTTCTTCCTTAGTAAAATATGCAATTCCTGTTTATATAAAATCACGGAGGCCATGCATTTTCATTCGTGGGTTTTTGGAACAATACCATTTTTTGTATAAATTGTGTTTTATGGCTCTATAGAAGACGTTAATGTCTCACGCTTTTGATTCTAAATTACGATTTCTCCATACATGGCGCGATAAAAGTTAGCTGTATCTGATGCACGCTTTGAAATTTTCATTTCATATGCATATTTTGCTAAATTATTTACGGAGTCTGTCGTTTGCATGTCTCCGTATGTATCTTATCTGAGCTGTGTCTCTCGTGTATGTATATGTGCATGAAACACCGTATACGAGTACGTTTCTCACTAAAAGATCAACAAATCAGCCAAGACGTGACATCTTCGCATATGCGGGAACACTGTTCAACGCATCAAGATGCCATGATGGGCTGTATTCACGCTGGTCAGTACCATTGCAATGAACAAAACTTCAAGGAAATCTGGTTCCACTTTCACAAAATTGAAGAAGTTTTTTTAGTTTTTTTAGTTTATGAGTGTTCTCAGTGCCTCAGGCTATGAGGGACGCTGTAGTAAAGGGCTCCGGATAATTTCGACCACCTGGTGTTCTTTAACGTGCACCGATATCGCACAGTCCACAGACCTCTAGAATTTCGCCTCCATCGAAATTCGATCACCGCGGCCGGAATCGAACCCGCGTCTTTCGGGCCAGCAAAAAACTGAAGAAGACTTAAGCTCTACTTATAGGGTATGCCGGGATGGCGTTATTGGGTTAATGTTCATAGATGCGGAGTTGGCCATTCTGGGCTTTAAATAATAGATTCCTGGGAGTTATCACCGAACTCCTGGTGCAGTGGTACAGCGGGTAAGTGACGCGCCACTGCCCTGCGATGATAGGTTTTTGCCACCGGAAGGGCTTGTGCGACCCAGGTTACTTTGCCCGAGAAAACTGTCGCGACCAATCATTAATTTAACTGCCACCTGCCGCGGTGGTCAGTCTGTTCGCATTCTGGTGGGCAGGTGGTGCTGACACAAATAGGTCACGTGATATAGGTGGTCAACCTAGGTTGTTCCTTCGGAGATTTTTCGCTCACAAAGACGACGACGCCGGATTTTGTGCAGAACGGAAGCCTTAGCGCTATGTCATTAAAATTACGAAATATGTTGTGTTTTATATCATAAAAGTTATATGACACCTTGTAGGCAATATGGAACAATAATAATTCAGCTATTGTTGAGATGACGCACGTGTCACGTGGCTCATAGGTCATATATGTCATTCATGTGACCTTGTGCCATCTGCCCTAGCTATGCGATGACGTCATACTATGCAGACCGTAAGCTCTAAATCTCGAGGGGAATAATGGGGGAGGGTGGTCTGGCTGTACGAGATGACGCTTTTAGGTGACATTTTCACTATTTCAACCAACAGGCTGGCAGCTCAAATGTCGGTGTTTCTACTTGTTCAATAAACTGGGAACAAGCAGAAAATAAAGCAGAAAATCGCCGCGCTTGTTTCTTTGCCGTTTCGATGACCCGCCTCCACTGCACGTGGTGAAGTGGGCGCCTTCATTTCCTGTATAGCTGATACGCCGCGGCCCGGTCGGTTTGCAGCAGCCGCTCCACATGGCTCGCTTCGAGGCAGTGACCTAGTTTTTTGCAGCGCCTAGGCGGGGTTTCACTTTCTCATCGAGCTACTTCGCCTCCAAACACTCGCCCAGAAACGGGAAAAAGAGCGGGCAGCCACTTTCCCGTCTCTCCTGGGGACGCCTGTCGTTGTTTTGGTCGGCCCCTCACTGCTCTGCTGCGTCGTTTGCTCCGTCAGCCGCAGTTTCGCCGACCGCTCCTGTCGTTTTTTCGCTAGAGTGAAGCGAATCCTTTGCACGCTGGGTATGTTTTTGTTGAAAGATGGGGGGGGGGGGGGGGATGGAAGCTGTTCTTCATCGCTGGTTTCCGTTTGCATCAGTGGTACTGTGCGAGAATTCTTTAGCTTCCTGCTATTTGAATACGATGCAAGCGTCGCAAGATGGAAATGAAGTTGGTACCATTGTTTTCTATTACAGTGGGCGAGTGTGGGTGTGGTATGATATCACATTGTATGGTGTGGCATGGTATGGTATGGCATGGTATGATATGGTGTGACATGGTATAGTATGACATGTTGGGGTGTGGCATGGTATGGTATGTATGGTACTGTGTGGTATGGCATGGCGTGAAATGATGTGGTATTGTATGGTATGGCATGGTATGGTATGGTGTGGCATGGTATGACATGGTATGGTATGATCTAGCATGGTATGGCATGGTATGGCGTGGTATGGCTTTGTATGGTATGGTGTGGCATGAAATGACGTGGAATGCCATAGTATGGTATGGCGTGAAATGACGTGGAATTGTTTTTTGTGGTGTGGCATGGTAAGGCGTGGCGTGGCGTCAAGTGGCATGGTATGATGTGGTATGTCATGGCGTGAAATGACCTGGAACTGTAAGGTATGATATGACATGGTGTGCCATGGCATGGCATGATATGTTATGGCATGACATGTATGTGGTTGTGCGGCATTTCAACGCTGGGAAACGACACTGGCTTCTACCATTGTTGCTTTATTCTACCTTTGAATACGAAACTCCGAGGCTGATTCAGTTCCGAGGGTAGCGTAAATATTGTATTTTTTTTCTCCTGTATGCAAGTGCCATGAAGTTTCGTGGTTTGCCTGTACAGCGTTTCGGTTTCCATTACACAGCGGAGATAAGCAGAGATAAGCACTTTCCTCATCTGTATTCGGGTTCGCACTGAGAAAAACGAGCATCCCGTTTGAGCCGAAAGTTGATATCTAATTATGCGCAAATTCAACGAAGAAAGCCGGAAATAATGAATTATTTAAGCGCAGTCTGCACGTAATGAATATTCATCGAGAACTTGAGGAAGCCACAAAAGAGCTGGGACCTGAAAACATTAAACATTAGGGGGGGGATCGTCATTCAAGCCGCCCCATTGAAAGCACTGAAAAGATAATCTGTGCGGAGGCATTCGGCGGGTGCTTTAAAAGCCAGCGGGTTGTGATTTGCCATGTGTATTGATTGCAGACAAAGCCGTTCAAATTGCGGGAAGGCACTGCATCATACGTCATGGTATGATGAAGTTATGGCTTTTGCAGGCGCAGTCGCACCACTTCTTATAAATGAGCACTGAAAGAAAAACCCGACAAAGAACCCATTACTGAAAACTCTTTCTCTTATATTATTCTCATCATTGCAGCTACTACTACCGAAACTCTAAAGGCTTCTGTGACAACCAGGGATTCGATTACACGGTGGGACTTGGAAAAGGCCACGGCAGTCTAAATGGTGCTGATCAAAGCATCCGCATCCACTGCGGCAGACGCGCGACTCCTTTGTGTTTGACAGGCCTGAAATGGCGTGTGTCCCATTGGTTCTTTCGAATATTTCGAAAAATCACTCGATCTGGCTAGCTTGTTGCATCTTTTTCATTAAAGAAGCACTGAGCACACTTTCACTCCAAGTTTGTTCAGCAAAAAAAAAAATATTTTTTGGCTCCTTTTGGCTATGTTGTTATTTGTTCGGCTCGAAGAGATGCATTTATGACTGTGAAAAGAGGATTTAAAACAGAATAATTTTTCCCGCAACTTAAACCAACCTTTGACATAAAGACCAAGAACTGCAGGGGGTACTTAAGCTCCGCCTTACTAGTATGACACGACAGCATTAATGGGTTAATGGTCATATTCGTAATACTCGCGGGATCAGTCATTCTTCACTGATTATTGGATCACTGGGAGTCCTCATACCCCTCCTGGCGCAGTAGTGCAGTGGTTAAGGGATGCACCACTGCCCTGCGATGGCAGGTGCTGCCACCGGTGGGACTTGTGCGACACAGGCGGCTCTTACGGAACAACCTTTCGCGACCAATCTTTACTTTAACTGCCATCTGCGATGGTGGGCAGGTTTTGATTACGTCACCAGGTGACGTAATCACGTTGGTAACTTGACCTAGGTGGCCCACTTGCCCCTTAGGTTTCTTTTCTGGGAATTGTTTGTGGATTTTTCGGCGACGGACAACGACCCCGACAACAGACGCCGACGAAGATGCCGGCTTTTCTGCGACACAAGATTCTTAAAGCTATAGCGTTAAGAACAAATCTATGATTACCACTTCAAATTGAAAGCGGGTTTACACTAGCCTCAGCGATTCGCCTCTAGAAAAGACACCGCCTTGACGTAGCAGTTTCTTGCTGGCAAGAACGACTGGTTGTGGTGATACGCGTTTATTTGATGCCTTTTCAAGTTTATATACGATGTATTCAGTCAAATGACATTGTGAAGCAGTTATCTATCGGTAAGAGGAAACCTTGATTTGTACTTTGTGTTTCTTTTGCTCGCATTAACCGAAACTAGGGATATTTGAAAAAACAAACAAACAAATATTCTTTGATAAAGAATGCTGGCTTATTTCACTTCAGAGTTCAGAATCGTAACTTTGTTGGGGGGAATAAACTTCTCAACACCGAGCTTTAAGCCGCCCTAGAACGTAGGATGCTGGAAAATTTTGCCACTCGTTACTTGTGGTAAGGCTTTAAAGATTTGACATCGAATTTATAATAACATTTCTTAATATGCGGTGTGGACTTCTTATGGCAGTGCGCGAAAATTATTTGTTTTTCTCGCTGAATTCCAGCGTAGGCGATGGGGTCGAATCTGAAAAGTGGCCTGCAGTGACGACTGGCGGATTTTTCTGAAAACACACAACCCAACCCTCGCACTGGAAGAGCTTACAGTCTCTTGATTCTACGCTTGCGTGGGCGCAATGTTTTACACAATAAACTTTTACAGTTACCGCGCAAAAATGCGTAAGGCTCGATATGAGACGCTAGGCATGTATGAGTTAAGCATATATCTCTGCATATAACATATGGCTGCAGTGTTGACGCAGTAAATACAACTGCGCTGTATTGTATATGGTCTCCAAAAGTGCTTCTAGCAGACTCGCATTGGTAATACTTCAGAGTACCTAATTTCTCTCCCCACATTGCAAAAGCTTAGTACTTAGTGTATCGGCGTTTTAAAAAATATTTACTTGCGCCTCATTCCTGCTATTTATTTAGTTACCGTCAGGGCTTGCGGTATTACATTACAAAGAAAGAGTTACAAAATACAACAGCAATGAACAAAAATGCAGTAAGACAACGTTTACTAGTTTCTGTGCAATCCCTGTGTTTCTTTTTTACGCGTCTTTTTTTCTAGAGTCGCCTTTAAACAATTTGTTTGTCACTGCCAGAGTGTTGTCGGAACAGCTACTATTTACATTTTCTTTTTCCCATTCGTGGCAGCCGTCCAGCACATACTAACGGACTTCTTCGCGAATAATATTTACCGCTCTGCAACCCGCTTCGCGGCCTTCCGACTAATCCCATTAAATCCGCGGAAAAGAGCTCCGCGCGCGCGCCATTCCAGTTCCTGAGCTCGTACGCATTCGGGCGCAGATTTTCGACGGCGGGAAACGTCGTCCCCGAATAAGACCTCCCTCGCCGCCGCCTCCGCTTAACCTCGGAGCTGGAGCGACGGTGACGGCAGCGCAATCTGTGCAGTCCCACGCCTTGTCCTCGTCGCACGGGGCCCAAAAAAGCGCAGCTGTTTACGCACGGGGCCCTAAACACCTGCGCGTGCCGCCAGCACCGCACGCCGGGTAAATACGGAGCAGATGAAGATGTAGACGGGGGGAAAAAGAATGGGGGGGGGGGGTGCCACCGCTTACAGCTCGGCCAGTCGTGGAGTCGTAAAAGCGTGGCCGGAGGTGGGAGAAGAGTTAGGGACGAGGACCGCGCGAGGACTCAACTACGTGTGTTTTCCACCGAGGGAGCGGAGGAGGGCGCATGCGCAGACGAGGTTGAGGGAAAGGGTGGCACACCGCACCACCGGCGGTGGTCGGAAGCAACAGGGACGCGCGGAGAAGACGACGACAGGGACAGCTGCGAATCGATGCAGCGGCGACCTCGGCTCGCTCGCGCGCGAGCTGTCTCGCGCAGCGGTGGGCCTTCCGCCGAGAAACCGGTGCGACAAGCACCGGGAGACGAGGTAAAGAAGGAAGAGGGAAAAGAGGTGTCCTCCCTCCTCTGTACGCTCACCCGCGTCATCCTCCTTTCCCCATTTCCCCTCAAAGCCCCGCCGCCATCCCACTTCCCTATCTGCTGGCGACATCCCGCGGCCTACAGGAAAGAGGACCTCGCGGTCGGTTGACGGCGGCGGCGCAGGGAACGACTGTTGCGCCGCCTACTCTTCGACGGGAGAAGACAAGTCTATCCGGTCCCGCGCGTGCGAGCCTTTGTTGGAGGAGAAATGGGGAGCGTGCCCCCACTACTATGCGTGTCTTCCCGAAATTGACGAGATATCGGGGATGATCCCGGGGTAACAAGTCGGGATGATTGGTGGTGCATCGGGGCGCTTGCCCTGAGAGGAAAAACAGCGCGGACGGTGGCATGGGTTCGGAAATAGTATCACGCTTGGTACTCCTGTTCCTCCGCTTCGAGCCTATTATTTTGCTCTGCTCGTTATTTCCTCTGTCGGCCCGGCTGGGTTGCTATCACCGGATTCGGTGATCGGTAATGCTGACGACGGCTGAGGATGTTGCAAGTAGACTCGAAGGAACAGAACTGTCATTGAAACCAGCAATCATGCTGTTACTTCACTTCTGAGAAATTTTAATTGATGCACCTGTGTGTTTATCCGCAGTGTTGTTCTTGCAGAAATGAAGCTGTCAGTAATGGGGGAGGGGGTGTAGACTGCAAAGCTTTTCCCCAAATCTTTTACGTCTTATCATCACAAAAGATAATAGAACCTATGTATACTGAAAGACAAAGACATCCTTTAGTGATATTTGATAAGCCCTGTCCTGCACCTGTCTTGCACAACCTAATCTCTATATTCCACAGCTAAACTATTAGTCTACTCAATTGGGGACTATACGAAACCCGAGTCAGATGTGCGGCGCTTACGTGTTTTTTTTAACGAAGTACACCTTAAAGAGCAACTGCACCACTTCTTGAGAATTCCGCGATATCCTCTATAGAGGTACTATAGAGGTTGCAGGTAAAGAATGCCAAGTGTTTTCGCACTAGCATTTAAAATAGTGACTTAAAAGACGAATGTTTTTTGGGCTTCTTCTCATCGCAGCAAAGAATTGCAAGAAAGCTGAGTGTCACGGAAGGTAAGATTTTAAATTATCGCTGCCCTCAATCACACCGCGCTATGCCTCAATGCATGCTGCCAATCAACGCTTGGCGGGCTTTGCCTTGGGTGGCGTTAGTTTTTTTGCTTGAAATGAACCGTTTATGCTTTGCAAATGTACCAACACCTTCGGTGAGGTCATCATGTGTGCCCCACTTGGCGCTGCGCGCTGCGGAGAAGCTTGAAGACCGTCGAGACCGCCAATCGGCGATTACGTCACCATTTCAAATGCTAGCCCAAAAGGACTTAGCATACTTTACCTGAAAGTTTCACGAATTCAACCCCTTTAAGCTCTTCGCTTTCCAAAACCTATGGAGCTGCCCTTTAACGTGAACCCCACTGCTTTTATTCTCTAATGTCCGGCGTGGCTACGTCGCCGCGGTGGCTTTGTGGTTATCTCAGCGGGATCGAACCCGAAAGACGCGGGTTCGTTCCCGACCGCGGCGGTTGAATTTCGATGGAGGCGAAATTCTAGAGGCCCGTGTACTGTGCGACGTCAGTGCACGTTACAGAACCCCAGCGGGTCTAAATTTCCGGAGCCCTTCACTACGGCGTCTCTCATAGCCTGAGTCGCTTTAGAACTTTAAACCCCTACAAACCAACGAAACCATCTTCCCTGCTTCCAGATTACGTTTTCCTCTCGCGGCACACGGCTGTTTTTCTTGCCTGGGAAGCTAGCTCGTTCGTGACTTTTTAATAAGCCTGTCGCTCACAAACGCAGCAGTTGGGGCTCTTTCTGAGCTTTTCAGTGGCATGCTGGTCTTTAGCATTACATTGCTTTTGTCGCCACGCCCTCCTTAAAAGGAAGAGATGCCAGGAATAACGAAGACAGCAAAATTCAACGGGACGAGGGTCGGCGCGACAGATAATCGATCCACAGGGTTAGGATTAACGAAAGGCGAGAGCTTGCTTCTTTTTCCGGGCATGCTGCGATTTGGGAAGGAGCGTAATTTACGCTCCACAGTACAGGGCACTACTAGGTGCCTTCTTGAGATAGCGCATCGGTTTGCGGAAACTTGCAATGCGCTCCAAAATCTGGAAGCTAATCAGTTCACAGTAATGCCTGCTTGTCGCCTGATCAAAGTTCTGTTTCACAATCATACACCAGCCTGAATGTCGGTTGTTAATATCAAATAACCATTAATCGGCAGTCAGTGATGTTGCTGTGTCATGTGGTTACATAGTAGTTAATTACCAACATGACATATCAAGTGCCCGTTGGTGGGACATGCGCATAGCTGTCACTAAAGGTATGACGCATTTGTAAAAAGAGTGTTGCCAAGCAGTGGGGGTGGCATTAGCTGTGGCGTGTCGTCTCACAGCCGTTAACTGCGAACATGCGTGAGCCTGTAGGTGTGACATGCGTATAGGCGTGAGTATAGGCGTGACGTGTGTTATGAACGAGTCAAGGTCACTGAATAGTAAGCGCTGGCTGGAGCTGTGTTGTGTCATCTCAATACAGCTAACTGCGAACGCCCCCTATGTCTGTGGACAAGGGAATAAAAAGAGGTGCTCGTTAAGACATAAGTGACATATGACATATACTCCTAGGTTTCGGTGACTGTTGGCTTCCGTCATATACGCCTGTAGGTGTGACTTACGCGTATAGGTATGTGTAACACGCGTTCATATCTAACGATTACAAAGTAGTCAGTGGTGACAGTCACTATATCTCGTTTCAGAGAAGCTAACTATTTTCGTAGTCAGGCGAGTGTGACTACAGGTGTAACGTGCGTTTTGTGCTGCCAGCTCCACGAACATCGCCGTTATTCCCAAGCGAGTGCCAACTGAAGAAATGTAATAGATATCGAACTTGTTGATGCAAAGCTACCAGCCTGACCGAATGACATGTTGTTTAATACACATCCTGAAATTCAGAGAAACAGCTAATAAAATTCGCGTTGTTGATCTACAGAAAAGAAACCCTGCCGCATATAGCTGCTTACATGGTAAGTCTAGCAGTCTAAAATTTGGGGGACACATGAGCGTCGCCTTCAGCGTATGACGCGATAGCCTTAGCCGGTCCCTTCAGCCACGTGTGGTCCTCTTTGCATATCACTTCGCAGACACGAGTGCTTTTCTGTATTTTGTTCTATTTATTTCATTTTTATAGCATTTAGCGATGAGCCAGACGCTTTGCGAGTATATGATTTGACTTCCTTCGGGTAACAACCCGCGTTATTGAAGTAGCATTTGATACTGCCTCGCTGTCGTAATGCTGTAATTTCGCCGACTCTTTAGTGTTCCTGAAAATCTTTTTAGTAGGCGCTGTATTCCTTCTGTTATTTACGTCGATTTATTTTACTCCACACGATGGCAAGACGGGCGAGTTGGTGATACATACTTAAGCGAAAATAGCACAAAAGACGAGGCCAAAGGAAAGAAAAAAAGAAAGCGTTGGAAAACAGGAAAGCGCTGGTCCTGTTGTTTTATTTTCTTGTCCTCGTCTTTTGCGCTATTTTCGCTGAAGTATTTTATTCGTACGATTTAAGATTGACGGTAATCGCGATATAATTATTTTGGAGCATGCACGCTTCTTAAAAGCTTGTTTCAATGACTAAAGTCTTTTTTCTGCTAACTCTTTTGGAGAGCACGAAAGACCTTGTGTGGGACACGCATAGAAGTAGTATTCTGTTCTTTAAAATTTCTGCTGCGACTTGAAATGACCAAAGTTTGGGTCTTTCTAACCTGAGAAGAAACCCTGACAAAAAAAGAAAACTCCCGTGTCATGATTCCCCACGTAAGACCAAAATAACGAGAATAACGGAGCGTTAGAGGCTCAGCCGTTTTTCACCGTTTGCGCGGCAAGCCCCCCAAATGTATCTGGACCCGAGCCAAGTCTAGAAAGCGTCGCCTGAAACTTACGCTTCGTGCTCTCGGGCTTCTCATCAAAGCAGCATGAAACTCTGCGACACACAGGCTCGCAGCATCGCACGCGACTTGAAAAAGACAAGAGACAAACCCAGCCACCGTAGTCTGCGTCTACATTTTGGCGACGGTCCAAGACAGGCCCCACAAGACGGCGAAGTTAGATGCGTTTACTTCCCAACGGAAGGTTTGGATTCGCATGGCGCCTTAAAAAGGTTGTTCAGAAAAGCGTACTCGTGCACTAAAACGACGACGTGGATGTGGCAAAGGTAGAAAAGGGTTTGTTGGAGGTAAAAAGAAAACTTAAAGAAAAAAGAAGAGTTAAAACACGTTCTTCTGTAAGCTAATAAAACTTAATTAGAAATTTGAATTGGAAAGTAAGACTGCAGGTAAAATGTTTTAGGAAGACAACCGAATAATAAAGTAAGGTCATAAGCAATCTCTCCTTGGTTTCCACGTTTCCATGGCACGAGGGCTCGATACCCGCCCCTCACCATCTAGAGCTTTCACATGCCACTTTTCCCTATTTCTTGGAGGATGCTGACAACATGTCTTTAAGATGATGAGGAATTATATTGGCGCAAAGGGCAGCCTAGGACAAAGAGCGCCATGGCACGAGGTATTTTAGTTTACACAATGCGGTGTCAAAGAGCTATTTCCCAAGCTTATCAGGCCAGGCCAGGAGAAAGCTTGCACCCATCGGAGACCAGTGGGTACCCGGCGGCACAGGGAGCCGCACCCCTTACCTCCCGCATGCGAGGCGGATGCCCAAACTGCGAGGCCAATGGTGTGATGCCGGACAACCTATCCTACAGTACAACCAACCCTCACCTAACGACTTTTCAGTTTTCTTCGAAATGGCTTCAACGTTGAATAACTGCGCGATACCTTTTGAGACATCAACTCCAGGCTATGAATCGCACCCCGTTCCCACTGACTTTTGTTTTCCTGCTTCGCATCTTTCCACCAGAAAGAAAAAAACATATTTAAAATCGGGAATGTAAGCAATCCTAAAGAGGAGATAATAGCCTTTACCTATATTTCTACTCCGGCGAATATCTTTTCACGTGAATACACATAACAGTAACACAAACAATATAATACAAGTACAAATACATAAAAAGCATGAATAGAAATTACGCTGCACACCAAAATTTGGAAGCTTACGTTTTCTTATTAGTCTCACTTTAGTCAGTTTTATTGCTCTTTTAGCTTTCTACTATAACATTTCAGCATTTCTTCATGTTTTGCGGCAATACTTAGCGGTTCCTGCAATTCCAAATACAGCTGTATAGTGCATCCGCCCATGTATACATACGAATAAAGCTGTACGTATATTGCGGCACACATTTTGTTCACTCCAGCTCTAACTAGCCTCACTCATCCTGTGTGCACGTAATGAAGGCACTACAATTATTATTATTCCATTATCTTACCTCAAAAATAAAAATTCTGCCAGATTTTGTGACAATAATAATCTCTTGCTTCTTAAAGTCAATCTTCATTTTGGCAAGCAAACCAATTTGTTCTTAGTAAGATTAGTATAGAGATCACTACGTTCACACGTTAAAACAGCTCCTTCATACAGATTATTCTTTATTAGCTTCAAAAAATTAATGTGACTCAGCTTTTTTGCCAAGTTTTTGCATCAATAAGTTGCGTAAACTTTCATTTCATGTTACTCTGTATCAATGGTATCGTTGATTTATTACCATTTTCTGCCAATATATTTACACTTTTATTATGCCTTTAAAAAGGCTAATAAGAAAAGAGTAGGCTCGTAAAAAAGGACTCGGAGTGTTGGTGCTGTATCTCTCGCTCTCGACAGATAGCCTCGATCGGGGCGGGGCTGTACAGCATCATCGTTTACACAGGCAAGCGCGACACAGGTCGCTTTCCGAACGGCTCACTCGAAACGACAATTGCCGGTCTTGACATAGCCGGCAACGAAAAGCCAGATGTAGAACAAGCCCCCTGTCACTTCCGAGGCTGCGCTGATAGGTTTAGCAGCTTTGCGACTTTGGGTGGAAAGAACGAAAAATCAAACAGTGCGCGAGCGTCCGGCAAGCGTCGCTTTTCGACCAAAGTGGCCATTTGGGATTGTCGCTTTGTTTCCAAAGCGGTCGTACCGGTTCCACGAGTCGATAGTGAAAAAGCGCCTCTGAGCCGTTCTCATGCATGGTCAAGCTGGAATGAAACTCCAACAGCGCCTCTTAAAAAAATAAAGTATTTTATCTCTATACTTGCCGCTGCAGTATACAAGTGGTTTGATTCATGCTTCAGGGTAGAGGGTTTACCGAAGTACGTATTCATAAACCGGTTGCGAAGAACTGTCTCGCTGCAAGGTACAACAGTGTTGCATAGAAATGTCCACGTTTCATTCCGGTTTGAGTGTAGGTCGAGTTGAGATGGAAAAATGGTAGGGTTTTAACGTAGTTAAACAGAGTGGATGTGCGAAAGCATGTGTTTGTTTAGCCTAAACGAGTCATGGTTTTTTTTTTTTTGCTGGGTCGTCGGCACGTCTGGCGACGATATCAAACTCAGATTAAGCTCTGATCGAGATAAGCCGATCTGACATGTTCGTTCCGCAGACAGAAGTTGAAGACGACGACGTTCAATTCACAACGCGAGAGTGTGTTGCCGTTTCCACGAGGCGTGATCGGCTTCGGTGATAGCATAGTTCTTTTTTCGCCGATAACATAGCGCTCTCTTCGAGTGGCGAGCCAAGCTGATCTGCTCGCGCCGCTGCGGGTTCAAATCCCAGTGGCGACAATGTTTATTTTATTTATATATTTATTCAATGTCAAGACTTCAATGATGGCCTGGTTTTTGCAGCGTTCGTCGCGAACTAGAGCTCTCGCTCTGAAACCGCGCGTGGAGTCCTGGCTCATAGGTCGGGTTCGGCACCCTTTTTCTAGCTTCCTCGTATTGCACAACGCGAGAGGATAGTGTCAGAAATATTCTGATTAATCGGTTAACGACTTTTAACTTCCCAGGGAAGCACAGTGGAAAATGGGGATAGCCGTAGCAAAGAGCACCGTTTGAATCTTTTACAGCTTTGGGTTTTTTATAGTTCTCTGCAACGTCAGTGCACAGGTGGTTTTGCATATCGCTTCCAGCGAAATACGGCAGTGATCAAACTCGCCAGCTTGGACTCGGAAGACAAACGCCAGATCCACTTAGACGCCGCAACAAATTTGGAAATGCTTTTTTAGCCTTGATCGCGTTGATGTCGAAAAAGTAACGGGGCGCATATCCACAAATGTCGACATTAATCGTGACGTTAGCCTGTCGTCGTAGAAGCAAAATGGGGGTTGGCTCAATCTGCAACTGCGTGCACAGTGACGAGTGGTGCGAAAATAAGCGAAGTTCGGTAGATGTCTTTGCCTGTATGAAATGGTTTCGACGTATACAAAGAACACTTCCGAGGTAGCTGCTGCGTATCCAGGTAAACCATCAGATTCGACTCGGAGTGCCAGAATGAGAATGGCATATTTTATCCGGAGAAGTAGGCTTTTATTTTTAGGATGGATGTCAACGCTTCCTGTACGCTTTCTATATCATTACGTAAATAAAAAACTGCTGGCGGTTTAGCATTGCTAACCACAGAATATTGTGCGAAAGCAGATTTTTGCAGGTTGACACCAACGCTACGTACCTGAAATCGCGATCGAAAGCGCGTTTCCTATCCTTTTGGTGACTTTCTCGCAGTTGGAAGTTGATGTTGATGAAGATGATGAAGATGATGTCGAGGAAGTTGATGAAGATGACGACGTACAATGTACAGTGCGACGGTGTGTTGCAGTTTAACACGAGGCGTGATTGGCTGCGGTTATAGCATAGTGATATAGTGCAGTGGCCAGCGAAGCTGACATGCTCGCGCTGCCGTGGGTACGTGATCCCCAATCATGGCAATATTTATTTTATTTCTGCAGGTTAGCCACGGTAACCCTCATTCAAAGCTTCGTTTATTTCCCGCCATTTCCCGCATCCTGTGAATAACTTCACAGGCTTCACCACACACTGGCATTTTCCAGGCCATGAGGGCAATAATGCTTCCGCTCTAAAAATAAACATGTCCTTGCGTGAAAACAGTCCTTCCGTACAAACGCTGTTGTCCCGTACGCGGGTATCTCTTTAAGTATCCGACCACTCGCCTGGGAAATAACCTAACCTCTCAGGGGCTAAGTGGGCATCTTGTAACCGTATATCGCCCGCATACTGAACACGAAATCCTTGCAAAAAAATAAAATAAATAACGCATCACGAAATTCCTCTCGGTTTTGGGCGGCAAGAAAGTCAGCAAGACGAAATAAATGGCTCCGCCAGCTGCTCATAAACTAATAAACAATGCACTAAGTTCAGTACTAGCGGCAACTATACAAGAGTTACACATGCTTTTGCTTGACTTTCCTTCTACTGCGCCCACGTGGCACTCCATAGCACTTATGCTATCAAGCGTGAAACGCTCCCGCCTTCATTCTAATTAATTTTAGTCAATTTATCTCAGTTATTTCTGAGTCTCTTTCCAAGAAGAACCCACTGTCACAGTGTATCCGGCAAGCATGGTAAGAGAACATTTCCTTGCTGGTCGAGCCGTAAGTCGAATGCTGACCATATCAGGTTTCAGGGACGGCTTCTTGCCCACTAAACAGCGAGGCCGTCGGCACAATATCGTTTAGGCAACTTCCTATACTGGCCCTCATTATCGTCAACTAAAAGACCACTGAAAGGCAAACGCGAACTGATTTTCTTTGAGACGGCATCACCATCGCTCGTTTAATTCTCGTTGAGTATCCGGAATCGTAATCAAGTCCGATGCTGACGCCTTTACCGTAGGGCTTTATCTAGTCATTAGACGATACCTAAATGTGAGGTTGTGTTGTTACACTTTAGACTGCCTAACCTAACCTAACGTAACCTAACCTAACTTAACGCACAGTACAAGAAAAACTACCTCATTAAAGTCAAGCGAGCAAGGACTGTATATCCACACATTCTGACATACGTACTCTTCAATCAACGCTTCCCGTACTGCGCTGCAGGTTTTTGTTGTTGTGACGTCATTTTCGTCTGACTTTCTGCTGTCCTGTTTCTTTTCCCTCGGAGTGCTGTTTTCTCCTGTCCTGTTTTGTCGTCATGGTGCTTTTTCCTGAGTTGTTTTGTCGCTGTACTGTTTTTGTGTGCTGTTCTGACGCGCATGCTTTGCTGTGTGCTATTTTTCTCACATCTTCTTGGACTATGGCCCTGGTAAACGTGAACTCTACGCCTCCGCCTTATCAATGTCTCACAGGTGGTCCTCTTTGTATGGGAGTAGCATAAACGCCACGTTTACAGGTCATCCGCGTTGTTGTGCTCTCTGGAAAGATTCGGTCGGAGGCCCGCGTTACGTCAGTCCAGGAGTTAGCTAGTCGCTAGGCTTTATTCAACTTCGGCAAAGCGTTGCGCTCTCTACACGTTCCGCGACGTGGTGTAGTGCGGTGGCGTAGTGCTTACGAACCGGAGCTGAAGTAGACAGAAAAGCAGAAAAGAAGGGAGGGGCAGGAGAGAGGCACGGACACGAGTGTGACCCGGCCTTTTCGGCCGATGTGAAAGACATCGATAACAGAGGACAAGGTAGTCACGTTTGTAGTGCGCTGCTCCATTTTTCGAGTACGTTGAGCTCGCGCGACCAATCGCGACAGCCCGTCGTTCTTGTTGCGTCAGCGGTTCTTGTTCTACCTCCTCCTTTTCTCTCTTCCGCGTTTATTCTTTTCTCCCTCTCCTCTCCATTCACGGTAACCAACCCGCATACTCAATTAGCTGATCTCCCAGTCTTTTCTTCTTGGAAAAGGCAGGTACAATGAAGATTTCTACAGCTCAGAATAAGCGCCAAACAATAATGGGGAGCTGGACTGCAGTTCTCTTCATTTCATTTGAAAAATTCCACGTTTCAAAATTCAAAAAACAAATCTACGCAGATGTGTGCGCGGACACCAGAAAGAAAGCAAGAAAGAAACTATGAGGAAATGAAAGAAAAAAAGAAAGGAAGCAGGCAGAAAAAAAGAAAAGCAAACAGGCAGTAAGGACAGCGCTGAGGACGATATTGACTAGGAAAAACCTGAAACAACTGTCTGACAGACAAGTACTGTAATTGGCGATCCAAATATTTCAGCACACACACATGCACGCATAAAAGCTCACAAAGAAAGAAAGCTAGGTCTGCCGCTATATTCTACGACACGTATTTCAGAAAGTAAATACAGCCAATAAAATAGGTCAATAAGCACGTTACTTCAAGGTTAATCCATATAAAGAAAGCGTTGTAAAAAGAACTCCAAAGTAAACTAACAATGCTGGGACGCAACTCGAATAACAGCTTTCAAGTTGGGTCCTGCTCATCACTTCGTGTCCAAGAGCTATTTTTCGAGTATGACAACCCGATACGCATGGATGTGACACAAGTTCAAACTCTTTTGTCAAGCACCCTCCTTTTATGTCCGTAAATATTTACATGCCAGTCCAAATACCGCTTCAAACACGCATACAAGCGGAGCGGCGTGTTCATCGTATCGCTCATCATAAATACACGCGACTCGCCTATGTTAAATCACACTGTATTGTGCATCATGAATGCACCGCTTTGCAAGGCTTCTTTCAAGGCACGGACGCCGCTTGCAGACAGAGCGTCCGCATTTGCATGCGAAGTCGTTAGAAGCGCGTCTGGCTCGCGCGCTCCACGCCAGAATGACGTCGAGAACGACTACGGAGAATGCATCGTCGACACGCTCCCACGGTATTGAGCGTGGAAATGGTAATCTAGGACCGCCGCCACCAGGAACCCCCCCCCCCCCCCTCCCCCCTGCGTGCGCTACGCCGAGCCACGCCTCGCAATGCTGCCGTCGTTAGCGTTCTCGGCCTCCCGTTTCATCCGAGGAACCGAGCGCGACTTGTCGCTCACTAACGAGTCGGAGCGCTTTGAAGGCGGCTTCCACGCACGCTCTCTGCCCCAGATTGTATTCTCCCATCTAGCACAATGCAATGCGGGTCCCAAATAATAATGACCCGTAAGTGAAAGCGATGCTGGGATGAGCTTTGGTGGATAGGCAATAGTTCGCAGGAATGCTGTGCGAACGTGGTATCGTGTCTGGTCTGGCACTGTGAAAGCGTCACCGGAATGATGTCGGTAAAGTGCGTTTCCCCGCGTCCCATTACTTGTGCACATGTGACCATTGACGATGACTTAAGTACGAGGAGAAGCTGCGGCAAATCCGAAGGTTGGGCTGTCATTAAACTTTTAGTTTAGTTTACATTATTTATTATAATTTCAACGGTCAAGAAAGAGATGGATGGCTAGTAGAAGTGGCATTACCCGCTGTTTCACTCCCCCACTCCCCCTCCCTCATTGACTCACTCCCTCACTCACTCACCTGCTTAGTCACTAATTCTTTTTATTCCTGTTTCACTTACTCATATACTTTCCAACCTAGTCGCTCTTTTCGTACTGCACTCACTGATCCGCTCAATAACTGATCCACTCACTTCCTTGCTCTGTCTCTACACTACTCACTCGGTTACTCACACACTCACTGATTCCCTACCGCCTACCCTATTTTCCTCATTCACTCATTTACTCACTCACGGACACACTCACTAGTTTCTTCCCTACTTCATTCAGTACCTTATCTGTTCGCTCGCTCGCTCGCTCGCTCACTCACTCACTCACTCACTCACTCACTCACTCACTCACTCACTCACTCAATCGCTCACTCACTCACTCACTCACTCACTCACTCACTTAATCGCTCACTCATTCACTCACTCACTCACTCAATCGCTCACTCACTCACTCACTCAATCGCTCACTCACTCACTCAGTCACTCAATCGCTCACTCACTCACTCACTCATTCAATCGCTCACTCACTCACTCACTCAATCACTCACTCACTCACTCACTCAATCGCTCACTCACTCACTCACTCACTCACTCAATCGCTCACTCACTCACTCACTCAATGTCATTCACTCCCCCGCATTCGATCACATTCCCTCATTAACACTCTCACTCACTCACCCTCCGGCAGCATTACACTCAAATTTCTTAATTCTCCCTATCGCTAAAGAAGATTGTTCACGACATTATCCGGCGATACCTCGTTTCCTTCTGATTGGTTATGCCTACAGTTCCTACTGGGCACCTTGCCAACGGGTACCCAAGGTGTCTTATCGAATCAACCCGCCTACTGAGCAGAGGAGCAGGTTAGCTTACATGGCACTGGCGATGGACCGCTCAGGCCTTGTCCCACTATACGTGCCGTCACTCGCTTCGTGCCTCGATGCCACATCTTTTCATGTCATTCTTTCGGCGATCTTCGCTGTCCTTGCCTCTGTTTTTTGCCATCTTATCACCCTCCCCCTCTTATGCCTTTATCCTATCCCTTTAATTTCCGCGACTGCATATGAGCTGTTGAAGAATTAAGCGGCGGTTTCCGCGACCAGCAAGAATATTTTACCGACCTTTTCCTTATAATCTCACGACAATTATCACCAATGGTCCAAGAACACGTGAGGAACTGCATGAACAATGGAGCGCTTTTTGGGGCAATAAAGAATAGAGGGAGCTACGGTAGCAAAAGTCAAATCACTGCGGCGAAAAACGTCCCCGTTTGGTTCGCCGTCTGAATCTTAAACAGCGTCTTCCGAGAGCTCGCGGAAGAAAATCACCGCCCTTTATTAACTGGGAGGTGTGGAAAACACTATAAAGAGAAGGAAGATAAAAAAAAAGATACCTCGCTCACTGAGCTGATAGAAGTGAGTCCGACAGTATATAAGATAAGAAAGACTGTAAGGATGAAAACTAATGCCCAAGAAAAACATCGCTCAGCAAATAAAAGAAAGATGGAGATGGGGTACGAAGCGGCAGAAAAAGAAAGAGAAATACCGATGAGTGACGGGGACATTTTCTATCAAGTTAAAAACCTGCAAGCGCAACTGGCGAGACCAGCAGATCGCCGCAGGGGGGAGGAGGAGTAAAAGCACCCCGTGGCAACCAAGCCACGCGCCTCAGCCTCAACTCAAAGGGCGAGAGAGCGAGATAGATGGGAAGAGAGGGGGAGCGGAGTAGGGAATCAAGGAAGAAGCAAAGAAAAATGGCTCATTGCGTGGTCAGCAACGATTTCTGTCACGTCGCCGTCGGACCGACAGCGGCTCTTCTAGGGATGGCGGGGGATTGCTCTCCCACGCAGGCCAAGGGTCCGGCGCCGTCGGGAGAGTTCCCTCATTGGCATTCGCTCCCTCCATGTTCCCGTCACGCTCGATACGTCGCGGTAGCTGTCTGAGGGCACGCGTGCGGACCGTGCACTCGGACCTCCTCTACTAATACGGTGCAACGCTGTGGGGATCTATCTACGCGGCACAGTTATTGATTGAAAGGCGTCCTTTAATGCATCGCTGTTGTTCGTGGTGATGATAATATATTAGGGAGGTAGAAAAAAAATCGTTTTCGTAAATTGTAGCCTCGCATTCCGGGCCTGTGTCTTGTGCATATTGTATTGAAAAAAAAACGTCGATTGTTGGACCTAGTGGTACCGAATTCTAGAAAATTCTAGAGAGCGCCGGGGAAGAAAGTAATGATAGCATTGAACAGGACAAGCATTCTCTGGCTGTTTTTGTGTTTTTAATTTTCTTTTCCAAAAAGAGATGAAATGAGTCGAGAGCAGAATTAGATGCAATAGTAATATAAGGTACCACACGCCACATATGCACCACAGACCGCACCACAGACGCGCACACCACTACTGCACCGCGCGAGAATGCTAACATGGCTCGAAACTCTGTTCTGTTTGCCTTCAAGGAATGCATAACATTCTTGCGCAAAAAAAAATGCGCTGAGCGTGTGGCTACATCGATTTCAAAGAAATAGACTAACCAGAAACCTGGTTGCTTGTGCTTCAGCGGAGAAGAAATTTTTCGGCGCAAAAACTGCGTCATAGAAATGAGGAACACATACGAATATCGCCGGAAATGCGCCGCGGTGGTTTTCTTGCCTACTTCTCTCGTAGGTATCCGTGATTTTTGCTCAGACAGGTGAACTTTTCTGCTGGCTTCACAATTTCGACCCCAGTGCTCGGTCTGATTTGGTTACGGTTGGATCACCGTCAGCAGCTGTCGGAAAGCTGGGGCTGTGGCGGAAAAAAATTTCCGAGCTGCACTTATAGGAAGGAGGCGAGCACACAAGTATTTCTTGCGCCTTGGCGAACCTTCGTCAGTCGTCGTAATGCGGTCGTGTTGGTATCATTGCGCAACTCTTCGAACCTGCTGCGTTTTTTTTTTTGCGAATTTAAATCAAGGTTAGATGTTTTGCATTACGGCGGCAGTGGTGCACATATTTAGAATAACTTCAATTTGGGCTAGATGGTTCACAACTCTAGAAATTAAACAATAGCCCCTACAAAGACGAACACAGCTGAAGAACCAAGCCTTGCATGTTTTTCTTATATTTGCTGACTTTGCAGCGAATAAAGCTAAACGATGTTAGCGCTTGTCCCGTGCAATCCTTCCGCTGCTTTTGTCTTTGCAGACGGTATTGTTTTATTTCTCAATTGTTCCACATAGCCCACAAAGAGCACATTTATTATTAGAGAAATACGTACAATCGTGTTGCATTTGTGGATAAAGGGTGCGTGCGAGTGTGCGTAAATTCTAAACAGAAAGAAGTAAAAAGAGAGTAAGCTGTCCTCTCGCGCACTCATTTTTAAAAAAGGGAGTGCTCTAGACGACAGCTTACTCTCTTTTTACACCAATATAAGTGTATTCGTGTAAACGTATAGTGTGTGTGTGTGTGTGTGTGTGTGTGTGTGTGTGTGTGTGTGTGTGTGTGTGTGTGTGTGTGTGTGTGTGTGTGTGTGTGTGTGTGTGTGTGTGTGTGTGTGTGTGTGTGTGTGTGTGTGTGTGTGTGTGTGTGTGTGTGTGTGTGTGTGTGTGTGTGTGTGTGTGTGTGTGTGTGTGTGTGTGTGTGTGTGTGTGTGTGTGTGTGTGTGTGTGTGTGTGTGTGTGTGTGTGTGTGTGTGTGTGTGTGTGTGTGTGTGTGTGTGTGTGTGTGTGTGTGTGTGTGTGTGTGTGTGTGTGTGTGTGTGTGTGTGTGTGTGTGTGTGTGTGTGTGTGTGTGTGTGTGTGTGTGTGTGTGTGTGTAGAAATGAAAGAAGTTCATTCAGAAGCATTCCCGGACCCCGGACGATCAGGCACCCAACCCTGCGCAAGAAGCCCCATCGGACCTTTATACGTATCATCAAATCACCACATTCTACAAACTCAGCCGCATGACATCTACCACGACACCACAGTACCTTGTCGCCCTTATCCAGCGCCACATGGCGAAAATTACAGACGGGCTGCTTTATTTAACCCTAGCGTCTCTCATGCTTTCGCCCCACCTTTCCTCCTCATTGTAAAACCTGTGGCGTGCCCAGATCCACATTTTTCTACTACCTTTGGGAATGTCCTTCCCCACAGGCAGTACCCCCATCCCCAACCCCACTCATCCTTCCTGGTAGGCTGCTTTACGGACCGCTAAGGCCGCCGGCCAGAAATGGCTGGTGGATCGTTCCTTATGTGAGGCACAAGCCCGTGGACTCCTGGACCAGTAGGAGACAACCCTGTAAGATTTTTTCTTTCCTTTTTTCTAATAAAAGTTGTTTCCATCCATTCATCCCCTTGCACTCAATAAACAGTTGTCTCTATCTCAAACTTGTCATAGCACTTCGGCCTCACGCTCCAACGATAGAGAGAATGCTTTCTTCACCAACTATGGGTTATAGGCCGGGGAAGGAACGGCACTGTTCCACCTGGACCAGTCCGTTCTGCAATTAGTTCGAAGTCAGCCGCGCACATCATGTAGGGAAAGGAGGCAGAGGAATAGGGGGAAGCACGAAAATGTCTCCTGCATCGATTGAGGACACCACGCGATGCTGCCTAGGATAAAATACCGCTAGGACATTCAAGAAGGCAGAACTAGGGGCTGTGTGACATATCCTAAAGATAAGTTTGAATATTGGGACGTTGAAGATGCTTCTTTGACTGAAAAAAAGCTTTTATAAGCCAGAAAATGTAAAAAAATTTCATTCAGGGGTCGTCACCACCTTTTTATTTTGCCTGTAAACTGCGGTGCAACAATTTTAACGCGGATCCCAGAGGCAAGGCCACACCGCCGTTCTATTCCGAACAGTGATCACGGACTCCTTCTCGGTCTTGACATCACGATTTTCAATCTAGTGGAGGAAAATTTTTTAAGGCAATTTTTCGCAGCCATAAACTTCTGGTGGACAAACGTCAAAATACCGACAAAAAGTCATAGAATCAATTGTTACTAAAAACGAAAACTGGCTGGAGTTCTAATTACTATCTCTTCAGTACCTCGCCTTGGTGCCTTAAACTAAGTGCCGAAGGTACCAAGCTACTTCGAGCTGCTAAAGTCGCAGCCGCCGCAGTGGATCATTGCGTGTGGTACTCAGCTGCTGACCCGAGAGACACTGGTTCGATCCTCGCTTCGGCGTAGCATTTCGATGAAGGCGAAATGCTAGAGGCCTGTATAGGCCTACTGTGCAATGTCAGTGCACGTTGAAGAACCCCAGGTGTTCTAAATGTTCCGGAGCCCTCGTCTACGGCGTCCCTTGTAGCCTGGGTCGCTTTGAGGCATTAAACCTCATAAAACCCAGAAACCTACTAAAGTAGCTTAGTAGTGCCTGAGGCACATTGGCGCCTCACGCTTCATCTTGAGGGCCTTAGTACGTAGCCTTTAATACACTCTACACGCAAAGGAGTAAAAATAAATAAGCTGCCCTCTAACGCACTCCCCTTTCTGAAAGGGAGTTCACTAGAAGACATCCTACTTTCTTTTTACATCCATATTCATGTTCAGAGGCTACGTCAGACCCGCCGCGGTGGCGCATTGGTTAGGGCGCTCGGCTACTGGTTAGGGCGCTCGGCTACTGATCCGGAGTTCCCGGGTTCGAACCCGACCGCGGCGCATGCGTTTCAATGGAGGCGAAACGCTAAAGCGCCCGAGTACTGTGCGATGTCAGTGCACGTTAAAGATCCTCAGGTGGTCGAGATTATTCCCAAGCCCTCCACTACGGCACCTCTTTCTTCCTTTCTTCTCTCAGCCCCTCCTTTATCCCTTCCGTTGCGGCGTGGTTCAGGTGTCCAACGATATATGAGAAAGATACTGCGCCATTTCCTTTCCCCAAAATCTATTATTATTATTATTATTATTATTATTATTATTATTATTATTATTATTATTATTATTATTATTATTATTATTATTATTATTATTATTATTATTGTTGTTATTATTACGTGCGACCAACTGGCCCATAATTCTGCATTCCTAAACTTCACTCCTCCTTTACTTGGTTCTTCGCTGTGTGACTGCACGCTCCTCACAGGGTTGAATCCCACTCGTTCCGTATGCACCCTTCTTCCCTAAGACATGTGCGTCGAGCTGGGTTACTTTGAATACGTCGCTAAGAAAAGCGGCGAGCCGATGCGAGTTCGCTTTCCTGGCCGGCTATAGGTGACGCGACGCGAAGCGCCCACAACATTGCACTGTTGTTTGTGAGGAGACGGCGCTATAGACGAGGGCGGTGGAATCGGTATCTGACGCTCACCGGCGTAAGCGTTCCCAGAAGAAATCGGTGCCGAGCTATAAGCGGCTACACCGCCTCTCCCTTCTTCCCACTCCCATTCCTTTCCTCCGTGGTGCAGAGTCTCGTACCATCCCTGAGAAGCTCGGTGTGGCAGGCAATCACTTTACTCGGCGTAAACGATGCCCCTCCCCGAGCGTTTAGAAAAAAGGCTGGGCTCGACTCGACTCGGCTGGGCACGACGCTGGTAGGCGATTAGCGTGCGCTAGGTAGCCGGCTCCTCTTCCTTTCCTACACCCCTCATTCTTGGAAGTCGCGTAATTTTTTTTTTCTCTCGAAACTTTAGCCCCTACAGATGTTCCAGCGCGTAGTCGCGTCGTACTATGTTTTTTATGTGGCTTCGCTAAGTTTTCATGCATAGATCTTTAGCTCGTTTCTTTTCGTTTTTAAGTAAAAGCTCACTTGTAACGCGCCCTCCAGCGGCACTGTGTCGGTTTAAATTCATGCAAAGCAACCCATCCAGTGCACCTAACTCGAATATATAGCTAAGTTTGGTGGGCGACAGCGCTGAGGCTAACTGCATTTTTGAAATTCTAAAAACTGATATAGATATTGCTACGGTTGTGCTTGTGCTTGGAACGCTCGTGCTTGGTGCGCTCGCGCTTGGAACGCGAAGAGGACGAAGTGCGTTTCTGCGGCTGGGCTTCGCGTGCCCGGTTGTTCGGCTGCGTGGCTGTAAGCTGTTTCCCTGTAAATATATTTTTCCCTTTTGGTGTGCACATCTTCACGTTACATTATTGGTGTGAGGTGCGGGGTACAGCCACAGCAAGCACGAAACTCCGCAGCGGTCGTCAGCTCGCCGGCTCTTCAACCATGACCAGCGAAGGGGCCGCTCCGTCGGCGTCCGCCAACCCGGCGTTCATCATTGCCCATCCGAGAGATCCTGGGACCTTCAACGGAACGGACGGCGTCGACGTGGAGGACTGGCTCGCAATGTACGAGCGCGTGAGCACACACAACAGGTGGGACCCGACCCTAAAGTTGGCCAACGTCATCTTCTACCTGACGGGCACTGCCATGGTATGGTTTGAGACCGACGAGGATGAACTCACCAGCTGGGATCTCTGCAAGCGCAAGCTTTGTGACCTGTTTGGTAAGCCATTCGGGCGTCAGCTCGCTGCGAAGAAGGAGCTCGCATGCCGTGCACAAACGTCCACAGAGTCCTATGTATCATACATTCAGGACATATTAGCTCTCTGCATGAAAGTCGACGCCACTATGTCAGAGTGCGACAAAGTAGGTCACGTGCTCAAAGGCATCGCAGATGACGCCTTTAACCTTCTTGTATACAAGGACTGCGGAACGGTTGACGCAATCATCAAGGAATGCCGCCGGTTCGAACAAGCGAAGAGCCGCCGAATTTCTCCGCAGTTCACGCGGTTGCCGAATACGACTGCGACGTCGTCCTGTGTAGACTCGACTCCACCGAGCCGTCTGCCGACATCTGAGAGCCTGACACGACTTGTGCGCCAAGAAGTAGAGGCAATGTCCCCCGTTGCGTTTCATCCACCCGCAACAGACAGTACTCCAGCAGTATCCCTTATACAGGCTGTCGTTCGCAAAGAATTTGCCAATCTTGGGATTCAACCTGTTTGCTCAGTTAGTGCCCCATATGCTCGCCGCATGTCCCCGGAGCTCGGTTCTGAACGTGCATACTACCCTCGACGCAGCCGCAATCCAGATGAATGGAGAACACCTGATGACAGGCCCATCTGCTTTAACTGCTCCCGAGTTGGCCACATATCTCGACACTGCCGAAGCCGTCCGTCCTCGACCTACAGCCGCTACCCGCCGGGTTCTGCATATTCCCGCCGCTCTCCCTCGCCCTCGGAAACGACCTCTTCTGGCCACCACGCTCAGACCCCGCTTACCAACCGTTCGTCGTCACCTCAGCGCCGTCGATCTCCATCGCCCCGACCTCGCCGCCCTTCGTCGCCGGCCCCATATGCCCGCTCCCGGTCGGAAAACTGATGGCTGCAGCGTCTGGGGGTGATGCTGCTCTGACGACCCGACCAGAAAACCCTCCTTTAACTCTTCATGCTCATCGGAACATCCTTAACGTCGACGTGGACGGGGTCCCTGTTACCGCTCTGATCGACACTGGAGCGCACGTCTCAGTCATGAATGCTCGTCTTCGCCGTCGCCTAAGGAAAGTGCTCACTCCTGCCCCCTCAACTGTGGTCCGTGTTGCAGATGGCGGTATGTCTATTGTCGTCGGAATGTGTACTGCTCGTGTTTCAATAGCCGGCCGCCATACTTCTGTGCTCTTCACTGTCCTCGAACACTGCCCTCATGACATCATTCTCGGCCTTGACTTTCTCACCGACCATTCCGCCCTTATAGATTGCGCCACAAGCATCGTTCAACTCGCTCTACCTGTTCCTTCAGAGCCACCGGATCCAATTGTTCACCGACTGTGCACCGCCGACTTTGTCCGCCTGGACCCCGATGCCGCCACTTATGTCCGTTTCTCCTCTGTCCCGCCAGTTCCCGATGGTGACTACATCATTACTCCGGTTCCTGATGTGCCCTTTACACGCAGTGTTGCCCTTGCGCATACAGTTGTCACCATGTCGGCAAATCAAGCGTCCCTTCCGGTTCTCAACTTTGCCTCTTACGTTCAGCCGCTCCCACAAGGTATGTCGCTCGCCACGCTGTGCCCTGCTGCCGAATGCGTCGTATCGGCGGTGAGAAGCGTCCCACCCTCGTCGAACTGCCGCGACTCTGACGTCCCACCACCTGATGAATATGCAAAAATGATTGCTGCTGACCTCTTACCAGGGCAAGCTCACGACCTTCGGTATCTTCTGTCGTCTTTTCGCGACATCTTTGACTTCGATGACCGCCCTTTGGCTCGAACATCTGTGGTCACGCATCGCATCAACACCGGTGACGCAGCTCCTATTCACAGACGACCCTACAGAGTGTCCAGTACAGAACGCACCATCATACAGCAAGAGGTGGACAAGATGCTCAGTAAAGACATCATAGAGCCCTCGTCGAGCCCTTGGGCCTCACCAGTTGTGCTGGTTAAAAAGAAGGACGGCAGCTGGCGCTTTTGTGTTGATTACCGGCACCTAAACAACATAACAAAAAAAGACGTCTATCCACTCCCAAGAATAGACGGTGCTTTGGACTGCCTTCACGGAGCCAAATTTTTCTCTTCAATTGACCTTCGGTACGGGTATTGGCAAATCTCTGTTGATGACAATGACCGCGAAAAGACGGCATTCGTCACACCGGACGGCTTATATCAGTTTAAAGTTATGCCATTCGGTCTCTGTAATGCGCCAGCTACCTTCGAAAGAATGATGGACTCCTTGCTTCGCGGCTTTAAATGGTCCACATGTCTATGTTACCTCGACGATGTTGTGGTTTTTTCGCCCACGTTTACCACGCACCTCGAAAGACTGGCGAGCATTCTTTCTGTCTTCCGTAGAGCCGGGCTACAGCTCAATTCGTCGAAATGTCAATTCGGTCGCCGCCAACTCACCATTCTCGGACATCTAGTCGACGCTTCTGGTGTCCGCCCGGATCCTGTTAAAGTTAAAGCCGTCAAGGACTTCCCTATTCCCCAGTCGTCTACGGATGTGCGCAGCTTCGTCGGCCTCTGCTCGTACTTCCGCCGTTTCATCAAAAATTTTGCCGGCACCGCTCGCCCCCTGACCGACCTTCTAAAGAAAGACACCCCTTTTACCTGGGGCCCTGCCCAAGAGGAGGCCTTTTCTTCGCTAGTCGACTTACTCACCTCCCCACCTATTCTGGCCCATTTTGATCCGTCGGCTCCGACTGAAGTTCGCACAGACGCCTGCGGTTATGGGATTGGCGCCGTGCTAGCCCAACGTCACCAAGGGCAAGAACGCGTTATTGCATATGCCAGCCGCCTCCTTTCTACAGCTGAGCGAAATTACTCAATTACAGAGCGCGAGTGTCTAGCTCTTGTTTGGGCTGTAGCTAAGTTCCGGCCGTACCTGTTTGGCCGTCCATTCTCCGTAGTGACCGATCACCACGCCCTTTGTTGGCTGTCTTCACTGAAAGACCCCACAGGCCGGCTCGGACGTTGGACGTTGCGCCTCCAAGAGTATTCTTACACTGTTCATTACAAGTCAGGGCGTCTCCATCAAGACGCCGACTGCCTGTCTCGGCACCCTGTAGAGCCGCCTGATCCTGGAGACAACGACCTCGGCCCGTGCCTCTTCGCTATCTCCGATCTGGTTAACATCGCGGACGAGCAGCGACAAGACTCTTCCTTGCGTATTCTCATTGATCGCCTCAACTGTGCCTGCCGAGATCCTTCATTGCAACTGTTCGTCATTCAGGATGGCGTCCTATACCGCCGCAACCTTCGTCCTGACGGACCTCCGCTCCTGCTAGTCGTTCCCCACCGTCTCCGTTCATCTGTCCTAGCGGAACTACTCGACCTACCGACCGCAGGCCACCTCGGCGTCTCCCGCACATACGATCGGGTCCGACGCCGCTTCTTTTGGCCTGGTCTGTACCGCTCTGTTCGGCGTTACGTTGCCTCCTGCGACCTCTGTCAACGCAGGAAGAGACCATCAACGTTGCCTGCTGGCCTTCTACAGCCTATTGACGTACCTCTCGAACCATTCTACCGTGTTGGACTCGACCTTCTCGGACCTTTTCCGACGTCCTGCTCCGGCAACCGTTGGATTGCTGTCGCGACCGACTATGCGACCCGGTACGCTATCACGCGTGCGTTACCAACAAGTTGCGCAACCGATGTCGCCGACTTCCTATTGCAGAACGTAATCCTTCACCACGGCGCTCCACACCAATTGCTGACGGACCGCGGCCGCTACTTTTTGTCCCGAGTAGTTGACGATATCCTCCGGTCCTGTGGCACGCAGCATAAGCTCACTACAGCTTACCATCCCCAGACGAACGGGCTTACCGAGCGCCTCAACAGGACTCTGACCGATATGCTATCCATGTATGTCTCGCCCGACCACCGCGATTGGGACGTTGCCTTGCCTTATGTAACATTTGCTTATAATTCGTCGCGGCATGATACCACCGGCTATTCTCCTTTCTACCTTCTGTTTGGTCGGCATCCTGCGCTGCCATTGGATACATTACTACCGAGTTCTACTGCCTCGACCTCAGAGTATGCACGTGACGCCATCTCCCGAGAAACTATGGCCCGTGAAATCGCCCGAGACCGGCTCACCGCATCTCAGACCTACCAGAAGTCAGTTTACGACCGCCGGCATCGCCCAGTACACTATCCGCCGGGCTCACTCGTCCTCCTTTGGTCTCCTTCTCGCCGTGTAGGTCTCTCTGAGAAACTTCTACGTCAGTACAGTGGCCCTTATCGAGTTCTCCGTCAGGTGACCGACGTGACCTACGAGATTACACCTCTTCATGCTCCGACGTCGTCCACTAGCCCTTTGACTGACGTCGTTCATGTAGTCCGTCTCAAACCGTACCACACGCCTGCTACATCATCCACTTAGCACCGGGACGGTGCTTTTGCCGCCGGGAGTTATGCTACGGTTGTGCTTGTGCTTGGAACGCTCGTGCTTGGTGCGCTCGCGCTTGGAACGCGAAGAGGACGAAGTGCGTTTCTGCGGCTGGGCTTCGCGTGCCCGGTTGTTCGGCTGCGTGGCTGTAAGCTGTTTCCCTGTAAATATATTTTTCCCTTTTGGTGTGCACATCTTCACGTTACATTATTACGGTTGGTTACACGCCACTCAAAAATAAAGCGACTAACAGTGTTAGTTAGAAGGATAACCACTAATTATTTTTACCAAGCATACTTGTTTGCATGCCTTTTCTGTATTCTGATGCGCTACACCACTGATAATTCTATGACAAAAAAGCGGTCTTCTATCTCAAAAAGCCTACTTAAATAGTGCAGAATACCTTACATGAAACACTCGGTATTATACAGTGTCCGGAACGGCAACTCGACAAAAACTCACCCGCTTCTATAATGGCAACTGCGGGGCTTTGATTTGGAACGCTCAGGTTTACACCTGTCTTGCGCGTCCACTTTCTTAGTGTTACAACAGCAAGCAACAACTTTAGTTTCCCTGTTGGTGGGTGGTCCTTCCTGGTTTCTTCTTTGCAGGTGTACGGCTGAAGAAAATAAGTCATTGATCGGTTGCGTGGTGCGCAAGAAATAATATTATGTAAAAGGACTTAGTTAACACGGCATTCGAGCTCACTTGTATACTTTTTGCTTCGTGAGTGCAGTTTTTAAAAACCTTTCGACTCTTCATCCGCTAAATCAAGTTATTATTCCTCTGCCGAATATTCATTCTGAAATGTTAGTCATTTAATTGATAATAAAAGCAAACAAGCAGCTTCGGCTGTCTTATAAACGATGGCGCCTTAAGAGTGGGCGATTCAGGTATTTATGTCCAGAACTTCGAATATCCTGAGAACCTCGCAGTGCGGCCGGTGGGCGTCACACAGAAGAATGCACTTACCTCTAAAGGGGATTTTTAGGATGCTGGAACAGTAGGTGCCAAACTTCGAGAAATTTATTCTTCCATTTCAAATTAAAAATTCGCTCTTAGATAATAACTATTTCTTCTATTTTATATTTCGCTTATTGCTTTTCCAGGCTGAATTCCAATTTTAGTGGAAATTAGTTTGTATTGGAGCTCTTTCGTTTCAAAGTTTAAAATTATATTTTCTTAGAGGGTTGGACATGTAGAGGTATGCACAGATGGATATTTACCGAAAATAACGGAATAAACAATATAATTTTCCCTTATGATGTCTGCATTTGTCAGCGTACGGAGAAATTGAATTGACAAAAAAGAAATCATACAAGAAAAGAACGTCGTAGATATTAGGTCAGCCCAATATTCCTCCAAGATAATAAAGAAATATAAAGTCTAAAAGAATAATTTTCAATATCAATGTTGAAACAAATTTACCTATACAATATTTACAAACGGCAATACAAACTAGAGTAAAGAGCAGCCCGCAATCAGCAAACTGTGAAAAAACTCCGTCTATAGCTTCACTTTCAAATTTTTACTCTGAGCTTGACTCTGTTCCCTGCAAAAGAAAATGGTGGAACGAAAGAATACAGATCATTAAATACAGTCTACCTTGTCGAAGAAATGGCTAATTAAAATCAGGACCAAGAGACCACAGAAAACGAAAAAAAATTGCGCTGTTTCAAATAATCCTTTTAATCCTCGGACTTAAATAACTCCTGCCTGTATATAATAAAACTAGTATTATTAGCATCATTTCAGCTTATTACCCATGAAAGAACGGACAGCTAAGATTGGTTTCTTGATGTCGTTATAAATATTTTCGGGAACCAAAAAAAAAAACTAGTGCAAAGCATAACATAACAAGGGACGATGAAAGTTCGGGAAACAGGCAGAACAAGCCATTTCTTAAAATAACGACTTGATTATCCCACTGGAACTTTGAAAATCATTATCATTAAACGCCTTACCGGGTAGGGTTCTTTTTTCTTGTCTATTCGCCTTAAAACATTTTATCAGGGCCTGCTCATAATTATTTGACTAATTTACGCCCAGTGATGAGGCACGCTGACATAATATTTCATCAATTATTTTTCATTGATCAACGCCACAACACACACACACACACACACACACAAAAGACAGAAACATTCCCTGATGCTTTCCCTGCTT